>NW_007231433.1:0-9080 GCF_000164805.1 Carlito syrichta | reverse complement strand
TTTTCCCGTTTTGGCCTCCCTGAGTGCCAAGGAGACAGGCATGAATGGCCTGGCCATCTCAATCACTCTGAACATTTGAGGGTTTTGCCCTCCCTTTCCCCGAGGCAGCCCCTTAGAGGAGTGAGAGGGTCCACCCTTGAGAATGAGGTGGGAGGAAGAGTGGGTACCCGGGTGGAGACACAACCCTGAGCCATGCGCTCCCCCCATGGAGGGCTCGGCTGGTGATGCCAGCCGCCCTCTCTGGAGTCCCGGGTTGTTGGAAGGTAGTGGGCCTCATGGTGGGGCCCAGAAAGGTGTATGGAGGCTGGGTGCAGGGGCTCAGGCCTGTCATCCTGGCCATCTGGGAGGCTGAGGTGAGAGAATGGCCTAAGCCCCTGTGTTCAAGACTAGCCCAGGCACTTTTGCGAGACCTCATGTCTACAAGTAGCCAAAAAATGAGCCAAGCATTGTGGTGCATGCCTATTCTTCCAGCCACTCTAAAGGCTGCAGTGTGAGGATTGCCAGAGCCCAGTCATTGAGGCCACAGTGTCCAAGGGCAATCCCCTGCACTCTGGCCTGGGCAAAAGAGCAAGACTCCAGCACAGAAATAATACCAACCACCACCACCACCACAACCCCAGGCCGGGCTGAGGACCTCAGCCTGTCATCCCAACACTTTGGAGACCCAGGCAAGAGGATGTCTTCAGCCTGCAGGTTCGACATCAACCCAGGACACAGGGTGAGACCTCGTCTTGGCCATCAAAAATGAATCAAAGATTATCTGAGTGTGTGGCACAGGCCTGTGGTTCCAGCCACTTGTGGGGTGGAGGAGGGAGGATCGTCTGAGCCTGACAGGTGGAGTCCATGGTGGTGGTGAGCGTGACCTTGCACTCCATCTTGGGTGACAGAGTGGGATTCTGACAACAAATAATAATAATCACCACCATCACCACCATCACCACCCCTGTGATCCAGCGCAAGAAGTCACACTCAGGGATCTGAGAGGAAAAGGCAGTTTCCGTACTGTCATTTTCGGAAGGCTTCAAAGGTGGCCACCAGCACATCCGGCCTGCGCCTTTGGCCACAGGCACCAAAAGGCCTGCTTCCACCCTCCACACTCGTGCCCAATGGCAAAGACATGTGTGAGCTCATGGAACAGAGGGCCACGAGTTAGGGCGGCCGTGGGCAGAGTGATCAAGACGGTCCACCAACATTGTGGCCAGTGCAGGGTTCGGCTGCTCAGTCTGCAACCTTCGGGTGGGGGAAGGGCCTCTTCATCTCCTGATCACTCATGCATCACCTGCCCATGCAGAACTTTAACTGGGGAGCTGAGATCATCCATCATGATGCACGTGGGAGGCATCTTTTTTGTCATTGGAGTCTCCATCGGCTGGGCTGGGGCACGGTGACAGGATCGTGGCTTCATGGCCTTGACCATCGGGGCTCAGTCAGTCCTCCTACCTTGGCCCCTGAGCAGCTGGGGACTACTGGGTATTCCATGACTGACTCTATTTTGGGGATCTCTCACCCAGATGTGGTCTGGCCACATCATCCAGGCTGGTCTCTGAACACTGGGATCAAGTAGTCACCCGCCTCGGACTCCAAGGGAGAGGGGCTGACAACCATGAGCCACAATGTATGGCCTGAACTCGCACATGCTGTTGGAGGGGGTGACACAAATACACACCACAGAATGGAGGTCACCGCATCCCATGTAGCTGGGACCCTGGACGCCACCAAAGGCAACACGAATGTTTGTGTTCCGGTGAGTGACGAGGTCTCACTATGTGACCCAGGCTGGTCTCAAACTCCTGGGCTCCAGTGGTCCCCCACCTCAGCCTCCCAAGCCACAGCCTGATTGTCTGCTGATCCACCATCTTTCAGGAAATCTATGCCCAAGGCTTCGGCCTCCTTCCCCAGTGATCTCTGTCTGTATATGATGATCCCAACTTGATACACAAATGGATGCTCTTCTTTTCTTTTCTTTTATTTTTTTTGAGTTGAAGTCTCACTCTGTCATCCAGACTGGATGGCGGTGGCTTGCTCCCAGCCACCACAGCCTTGGCCCGCAGGGCTCTGGCGATCCTTCCCCACTGGCCTTCCGAGGAGCTGGAGCAACAGCCATATGCGACCACGCACGGATCATTTGGGATGGAGGGTAGAGACAAGGTCTTGCCAAGTTGCCCAGGTGCATCTTGGACCCGCGGGCTCAGACAAGCCACTGGCTTCAGCCTCCCAATGCACTGGGATGATTAGGTGTAGCCTCTGAGCCCAGCCTCGATCCTTCATCAAAAACGAACCAGAAGGCCGGGCAGGGCGGCCCATGCCTGGAATCCCAGTGCTCTGGGAGACCGAATCAGGAGTATGGCTGTAGTCCATATGCTCAAGGCCAACCTGGGCCTCACAGGGAGACCCCGTCTCCACACCCATCCAAACAGGGGTTCTGGGGACGTGGTGCCCATCATCCCAGCAACTCCAGAGGCTGAGGTGGGAGGATAGCCAGAGCCCACGATTCGAGGCTGGCAGTGAACAATGGTCATGGTCATGTCACAGAGCCAGACCCTGTCTCCAAAAACATCAGAATCATACACAGATTCTCAACTGCATGTGGTGTGTTCAATGGGTGACTGGCTTTAGAGTCAGAAGAAATGGGACTTGGGGGGAAGAAATGTCCCCGGGTGAGGGACGTGTCTAAGGCCTTTCTTGGTGTATCGTCCTCGTTGCCAAGTCAGAGGACCAGCCTGCCTGGGGCACAATTATCATCTCAGAGAGGAGAGTCGGCGGGAATCTGGCCAGGGAGTCTCTGGAAATCCTGCACCTAAGAGGGGGCAGCCATTGGGAGGGTGGGGCTGTAAGCTGCCAAGCTTGGGGAGCCTCATATGTGGAGGGGTGGGGGGAAGGACTGAGGGCAGAATGTTTTCAGATGAGTGGATTTCTTTGTTGACTTAGATTTTCTTTGTCTTTCTTTCTTCCTTTCTTTTCTTTCTTTTCTTTTCTTTCCTCACTAGGTTGTCCAGGTTGCTCTCAAACCGCCCAACTCGGGACATCCTCTCAGCCTGGGCCTCCAAAACTGCTTTGATCACAAGTTTTCCATTTGGTCGACATCCTGGTCTTCCTGCCTGGTTTTGAACTCTGGGCCGGAGGCGATCCTCCCGCCGAGGCCTGCCCTCATCGAAGGTTTTCTCTGTTTTGCTTGGGGTCAATGTGGGGGATTGCTATGGTGTCCAGCCTGGTCTTGAGCTCCCAGGCTCCGGCCATCTTCCTGCCTCAGCCTCCCCGAGTGCCCAAGAGACAGGCGTGAGTCACCAGGCAGTCCCTACTTCCCTGATGGTTTAAGAATCATGCCCTCCCTTTCCCCGAGGTGGCCCTTGGAAGTAGCAAGCATACGGAACCTGGGTAATGAGGCGGGTGGAGGTTTGGCATCCCAGTGGGGACACGACCTGCCTCAGGCACTCCCCCAGGGGAGGGCTTGGGGGGCAACTGCGGCCACACTCTATGGGGTCCTGTGTCATTGGAAGGGAGCGGTCCTCATGGTGGGTCCTGAGAGGGGTGTGCAGCCTGGGCACAGGGGCTCAGGCCTATCATACCAGCATGCTGGGAGGCCAAGGCAAAAGGATGACCTGGACCCCGGTATCGAGACCAGCCCAGGCACCTTGGTGAGACCATGTCTCTACAAGAAGCCAAAAAAATGAATGGAATGTGACGGCGCATGCCTGTTGTTCCATCCACTTGGGTAGCTGCAGCTGAAGGATTACCAGATCATAGGCTGTGGATGCCATGGTGGGCAAGAGCAGGCCCCTCCCCTCTGGCCTGGGTGACACAGTGGGACTCTGACTCAGAATAACAATACCAACCACCACCACCACAACCACAGGCAGGGCTCACAGTCTCAGCCTGGCATCCTAGTCTTTGGGAGGCCAAGACGAGTGGATGGCCTAAGCCTGTGGGTTCGACACCAGCCCAGGATACTGGGCGAGACCTCGACTCAGTCATCAAAAATAAATCCAAGGACTAGCCTGGCGTGTTGGCGCAGGCCTGTGGCTCGAGCCACTCAGGAGGGCCGAGGCTGGAGGATCACCTGAGCCCGGTAGGTGGAGTCTGTGGTGGCCGTGAGCATGTCCTTATGTTCTGGCCTGGAGAACAGAGTGGGATTCCGACTCCAAATAATAATAATCACTACCACCTCCACCACTACCACCCCTGCCACCCAACATGAGGTGTCACCCTCAGTGATTAAAGAGGAAAAGGTGCTATCCGGCCCGTCATTTGTGGGAGGTTTGAAAGATGGCCGTGAGTTACGTCTGTCCTGCACCTTCGGCCATGCATCCCAGATGACCTGCCTCCACCCTCCACACTCTTGCCCCATGGCAAAGAAGTGTGTGACATCACGGAATAGATGGACCTGAGCTAGGGCAGCCATCGGGCACAGAGCGAGCAAGGTGGTCTGGCAACACCGCGGCCAGACCAGGTTCTGGTCACCCTATTTGCCACCTTCGGGGAGGGCCCCTTCCTCTCCAGATCACTCCATCATCCCCCGCCCACAAGGAGCTTTCTCTGGGGAGCCATAAACGCCCATGTGATGCACGTGGGAAGCGTCTTTTTTGTTGCCAGAGTCTCCGTTGGCCGGTCTGGGGCATGGTAGCACGTTCGTGGGTCCCAGGGACTTGACCTGCAGATCACAGGCCATCTTCTCTCCAAGTTGCCGGTGTGCATCTCAGACCTGTGGGCTCGAGCTGGCTGCTGGACTCAGCCTCCCGAGGTGCTGGGATGACAAGATTGAGCCCTCGAGACTGGCCTTGATCCTTCCTCGATAACGAATCAGAAGGCTGGGCGTGGCAGCCAAAGCCTGGAGTCCCCGTGCTTTGGGAGGCTGTATAGGGATAATGGCTGTAGCCCAGGAACTCAAGACCTGTCTGGGCCATGCAGGGAGACCCCATCTCTGATCCAACCAAACGGGGTCTGGGATTGTGGTGCCCACTGTCCCAGTCATTCCAGAGGCTGATTCGGGAGTATCACCGGAGCCCTCAATTTTGAGGTTGGCAGTGAATGACGGTCATGTCCCTGGGTCCCAGCCTGGACCACAAAGCCAGATCCTGTCTCCAATAACATTAGAATTGTACACAGATCCTCAACTGCGCATAGTATGTAACAGAGGGCAACTGTCTTCAGAGACAGAAAAAATGACAGTGGAGAGGAAGAAATGTCCCTGGGTGAGGGATGTGTCCCTGGCCTTTCTTGGCATAAGGTCCTCATTGCTGAGTCAGAGGGCTGGCCTGCCTGAGGCACATTTCTCACCCTGGAGACTAGAGCCAGCAGGAACCCCACCAGGGAGCCTTGGGAACTCCCGCACTAAAGTGGAGGCAGACATATTTGGAGGGTTGGGGCTGGAAGATGCCAAGTTTGGGGGACTCTCATGTGTGGGGGGTGGGGGGAAGGACTGAGGGCAGAAGGTTTGCAGGTGAATGGATTTCTTTGTTGATTAGATTTTTCTTTCTTTCCTTTCCTCAATAGATTGCCCAGACTGCTCTCAAACCACCCAACTCAGACCTTCCTCTTGGCCTTGGCCCCCTAAACTGCTGTGATCACAGGCTTTCTATTTGGTCAACATCGTGGTCTTCCTCCCTGGTCTTGAACTGTGGGCCTGATCTGATCCTCCTGCTGAGGCCTGCCTTCGCCCACGATCTTCTGGGTTTGAATTGGCATTGAGGTGGGTCCTTGCTGTGATGTCCAGCCTGGTCTCAGCTCCCAGGCTCCAGCCATCTTCCTGTCTCAGCCTCTCTGAGTGCCAAGGAGACAGGTGTGAGTCACCCTGCTGCCCCCGCCACGGTGGTTTGAGAGTCACACCCTCCCTTTCCCTGAGGCAACACCTGGGAGGAGCAAGCAGATTCACCCTGGTGATCAAGTCAACCGGAGGGATGGGTGCCCTGTTGGAGACATGGCCCTGTGCCAGGTGCTCCCCCGGGGTGGTCTCGGGGGATGATTCTGGCTGCCCTCTCTGGGATCCCTGGACATCTGAAGGGAGCCGACCTCGAGGTTGGGACCCAAGAGTGGTGTGAAGGCTGGGCAAGGGCCCACAGCTTTCACCCTGGTGCTTTGGGGGGCCAAGGTGAGAGGATGGCCTGAGGCTCTGGGTTTGAGAACAACCTGGGCACCTCATTTCTACAAGAAACCAACAAAATGAGCCAAGTGTGGTGGTGCACACCTGTCATTCCAGGCACTCTGGAGGCAGCGGCAGGAGGATCCGGACCCCAGCCGGTGGAGGCCACGTTGTAAGAGAGTAGGTCCCTGCTCTTCAGCATGGGCGAGAGAGTGGAACTCCAACTTAGAATAATAATACCAACCACCAACACCACAACCACAGGCCCAGCTCAGTGGCTCAGTTGGCATCCTGGCCCTTTGGAGGCTGAGGTGAGTGGACGGCCTGAGCCTGTGGGTTTGAGAACAGCCCAGGACAATGGGTGAGACCTCGTCTCGGCTGACAAAAATAAATCGAACAATTAGCCAGCCTTGGTGGTGCAGTCATGTGGTTCTTGCCACTCGGGTGTCCAGGCAGGAGGATTGCCTGAGTATGGCTGGTGGAGTCCGTGGTGGCTGTGAGCGTGCCCCTGCACTCTGGTCTGGGGACAGAGTGGGATTCCAACTCCAAATAATAATAAACACCACCGACACCACTCCCACACCAGTCACCCAGTGCAAGGAATCACCCTCAGGGATGGGAGAAGAAAAGACACTTTCACGGCTGTCATTTGCAGGAGGTTTCAACATTGGCCACCGGGGACGTTCATCCCGCACCTTCGGCCATGCATCCCAGAAGACCTGCTTCCACCATCCACACCGTTCTCCATGGCAAAGACTCATGTGAGCTCATGGAACAGACGGCCCTGAGTTAGGGTGGCTGACGGGCACAGAGAAATCAAGGTGGTATGGCAACGGCACGACCAGGCCAGGTTCTGGTTACCTGGTTCTGCCACCTTCAGGTGGGAGAGGGCCCCTTTCTCTCCCTATCACACTATCATCCCCAGTCCACACGGACCTTTCCCTGGGGAGCCATGGACGCCCATAGTGATGCACGTGGGAGTCATCTTTTTTGTCGTTGGAGTCTCTGACAACTGGGCTGGGGTGCAATGGCATTATCGTGGCTCCCAAGGCCTGAACCTGAGGATCTCAAGTGGTCTGCCTGCCTCTGCCCCCGAGCAGTCAGGACTCTGGGGGCCACCATGCCTGATTCGATTTTGGGGACTTCTCACAGAGACATGGTATGTCCACATCGCCTGAGCTGGTCTCCCAACCTCGGATTCAGGCAGCCTCCTGCCTCGGCCTCCCTGGGCACAAGACAGATGGCCATGAGCCATGGTGACCAGCCTGGACTTGCATAAGCTTTTGGTGGGGGCGACGCAAAGGCACGCTCTGGGATGGAGCCCACTGCATCCTGTGTAGCTGTGATTGTGTGCGCCACCACAAGTGACTCAAGTGTTTCCATTCTGGGGAGCAACAAGGTCTCGCTATGTGGCCCAGTCTGGTCTCGAACTCCCAGGATCCAGTGGTCCCCCACTTCGGCTTCCCAAAGCCTCAGCCCAAATATCTGCCGAACCACTGTCTTTCGGGAACCCTACACCCAAGATTTTGACCTCCTTCCCCAACAATCTCTATTCACGATGATCCCAACTCCATACACAAATGGATGCTATTCTTTTCTATCCCTTTTTTTGAGTCAGAGTCTCACTCCGTCATCAAGACTGGAGGGCAGTGGCTCACTCCTGGCCACTGCAGCCTCGATCTGCTGGGATCCGGCGAACCTTCCTCTACTGACCTTCAGAAGAGCTGGAAATACAGGCATGTGCCTCCACTCCTCGCTAATTTGGGATGGAGGGTAGAGACGAGGTCTCGCTGAGTTGCCTGGGTGTGTCTCGAACCCACAGGCTCCGGCTAGCCTCTGGTCTTGGCTTCCCAAAGTGCTGGGATGATGAGGTTGAGCCCTCTAACCTGGCCTCGATACTTCATCGAAAACAAACCAGATGGCCAGGCGCACCGGGCCAAGCCTGGAATCCCAGTGCTATGGGAGCCCAAATCAAGAGGATGACTGTAGACCAGGAACTCAAGACCAGTCTGGGTCATGCAGGGAGACCCCATCTCCGCACCCATTCAAACAGGGTATCTGGGCTCATGGCACTCATCATCCTGGTCACTCCAGAGGCTGAGGTGGGAGGATCACCAGAGCCTGTGATTTTGAGGCTCATGGTGAATGACAGTTGAGTCCCCAGACCCCAGCCTGGAACAGAGAGCCAGACTCTGTCCCCAAAAACATGAGAATCATACACAGATTATCAACTGCGCATGGTGTTTTCAAAGGGCGACTGGCTTTGGAGTCAGAAAAAATGAGACTGGGGGGAAGAAATGTCCCCGGGTGAGGGATGTATCCCTGGCCTTTCTTGTCATAAGGTCTTCATTGCCGAATTGGAGGGCCAGCCTCCCTGAGGCACATTTCTCACCCTGGAGAGGAGGGCCAGCATTAACACAGCCAGGGAACCTCGGGAACCCCTGTACCAAAGCAGGGGCAGCCATTTGTGAGGGGTTGGGGCTGGAAGGTGCCAAGCTTGGGGAGTACTCATGTGTCGGGGGGTCAGGGAGGAAAGGACTGAGGGCAGAAGGTTTGCAGGAGAATGGATTTCTTTGTTGACTTAGATTTTCTTTCTTTCTTTCTTTTTCTTTCTTTCATTATTTCTATTCCTCTCTCTCTCTCTCTTTTGTTTGCTCGGTAGGTAGACCTGTCTGCTCTCAAACTGCCCAACTTGGGCCTTCCTTTCAGCCTGGGCCTCGCAAACTGCTGCAATAACAGGCTTTCCATTTGGTCTGCATCATGGTCTTCCTGTCTGTTCTTAAACTCTGGGCCAGAGGAGATCTTCCTGCCGAGGTGTGATCTCACCCTAGTTTTTCTGGGTTTGCCTTAGTGTTGAGGTGGGGGCTTGCTGTGGTACCCAACTTGGTCTCAGCTCCAGGCTATGGCCATCTTCCCATCTCGCCTCCCCAAGTGCCGAGGAGACAGGCATGACTTGACGGCCAGACCCCCAGATGGTTTGAGAGTCACACCCTCCTTTTCCCCA
>NW_007231432.1:0-8905 GCF_000164805.1 Carlito syrichta | reverse complement strand
ATTTTGTTTCCATAAGTCATTATAAGAGACAAACTGCTAGAATTAATGACGTTTAATGCTAGAATTTTTCTATTTCTAAAGTCAGAAATGCAACACATACTCTGAGCTGAAGTGCATATGTTTATGAAGGAAGAACTGAGGAACAGAAAAGTGCTTTTAGTTCCTTAGGCATATTAGCCATGTTTCAATGTTCAATTGCCATATAGTATAATGGTTACTTATTGGACAGTGCTGATATGAATATTCATATCATCACAGAAAGTTTTATTAGAATTTATTCAGAGGTAGTCTCTCTGTTTTTAAATCCCAGCTCCACTCATTATTGTCTAAATTTTCTGACCTTCAGTTTTCTAATTTTTTGAATGGTATTAAAAGTAGTAGAACTTACCTCTAAGATGACAGTGAGAATTAAATTTAAGGCACTTAGGATCGTACTTTAAAAGCAATGAGGGGCAACCCCTTTGAGTCCCCTTCCACTGTGGGAACTTTTCTGTCCTCAATAAATCCCGCTTTCTAAAAAAAAAAAAAAACAGTAAGAACACTTGATAAACATTGTTTCTTTGATATAAACCATCTCTTGAAATACCTACTAGATGGATTTAGTCAGGCTTGTCTCTGATTGCATTGCACACAAAGCTTTTTGGTAATGAAGCATTCTGCACATAGCTTAAGTGATTTTAGAATGTTGACAAACTCAGAGTTCTAAATATAGATTTAAAACTTGACACAACCCACAAATCACTTTGCTTGGATTCAGGTACCATGTTTTGCTTAGCTTTTATGAGTGAAATTGTCTGTCTAGTATTTAGACAACAAATTCTGTCTACAGAATCTGTGAAATATTTAATCAGTGTGGTAGACAGAATATGGGCCTCCAAAGACTTTCATGCTGTATTAAATGAAACTTGTGATTATGCCATACTCCCATAAGCCTCTCTCTCACCCCCCCTTTCTGTGTGTGTGTTTGTATGTATGCAGAGGCAATTAAGCTTACAGACTTAAAATAGGTAGATTTCCTTAGATTATTTGGGAAGGAATAATGCAGTCATGTGTGCCCTTAAGAATAAAAGAGACAGATGCATCACTAAGTGAGATGAGATGAATTTAGAGCCAGGCAATATTTGATCCTCAATTAGCTGTTGGTAGCTTTGAAGATAGAGGAAAGGGCCACCAACCAAGGCCTCTGGAGGTCTCTAAAAGCAAGATATGGCTCTCAGTTGACAGCCAGAAAGAAAATAGGGAACTTAAGTCTGCCAACAACCTGAATGAGAAAGGAATCAGATTCTCTCCTAGAGCCTCCAGAAAAAACAACTCAGCATTGCTACCATCTTAATATTGCCCCAGTGGGTATTATTATTTTGATCTACAGAACTGTATATGAGAAATTTGTATTGTTTCAAGCTGCTAAATTTTTGACATTTGTTGTGCAGCAGTAGGAAACTAATATAATCAAAATAATATAAGATGCATTTAAAATCTGGAAAGGCAAAAGCCTTAAAAGTTTTAATATGTTACTGTCATGTTATCTTGACAGGAATATGTAAGTACTTGACAATTAAGATCCTTATAAAAATTTAACTTGATAAAAATTTTGAGACTGAATCTAAGACCATATTCACATTCTGAAGGAAGTTCATAATATATTTTTATGATGTATGAATTGAGAAAAATCTAGTTAATGTTTCTTTCCATGAGAAAATCTGAGTCACTAGCGACAAAGAATAATACTTTAATGTACATCACAATCTGATCCTAGAGCTTAATGTGGGAACCAAACTTATAAGAGAAAACTGTCCATTATTTCATAAGAACAAACTTCTGAGTTGAGCAGAAATGGTTCCTCATTCTATCAGTTGGTCTCTTTCTACTATCTTATTTTTTTTTAATTTTTATTATTTTTTAAATCATCTATTTTAAGATGTGGGGTACGATTCAGGGTTAGGTATACAGATGTTCATTATGCAGGCACCCTTGTTGATGAGGTGTACCCCCCATCCCCTGGCAGTTTCCTACTACTACCAACGCCCCACACTCCCAGCAGCTTCCCACTACTGCCAATCCTTTTCTTATAGCATTATAATAATTGTTCAAGGTCCACTTGTGAGTGAGAACATGTAATATTCAGTTCTTTGTTTCTGTGACAGATCACTCAGTATTATAGACTCTAAGTGTCCACTGTCTTTTAAAGAGCCCATGACATATTGGAATGTCTATAAAATTATTTTTATTGAGTCTAAAAAATAAAGCTTTAATGTTTTAGTCTTTATACAGGTTATTTTACTTGTGTAAGAACAAGAAATGCTAATATTAAAATTTTTTGCTTGGATATTAGGTAAAGGGTAATCTAAACATTTTAATTTGAATAAACTGTACAATCCTCACTGCAACTCTATGAGGTGAACACCATTGCCTACTTCACAAATTATATATTGACAATTATGTTAGAGGTTTTTTACTGGTTGTTTCACTCACAATATCATAATTGTACATAATATACTTTAAAACACCCATGAATTTTACAAGTTAGACAGAAGGCAAAACAGAAAAAAATGAGAAAAATGTTAAAGATTACTCATGTTCAAAACTGAGAGTGTTGGTTGAGTGGAGGTGAGAATGTGAGTAGTGTTGTGAAATTAGGTCTCTCTTCCCTATTATGACACTGGAGAAACAAAGTTCACTATAATCAAGTAATAAGTAGTGTCCTGTTAACTCCCACAAAAAGGAGGGATTCTGAAATTTAGTAGCAAGTGAGGTCAGCTTTATAAATTTTGACATCATCTGACTCTCCAACAGCAAGAGCATTTCCTGTCTGATTGAGTTGGCACCATCTTGATTTCCATCCCCTAAGTTTCCTAAGATATTTCGTTGCATCCTGGGGATAATTTTCACCTGCAACACTGATGAACATTTTATGTCTGAATCTTCCATCTGACCATCCTTGCATTCCAGAAGACTAAGATCAGTTTTCACTTGAGCTTTAAGCAAATGCTATGTCTATATATTTATCAATATACTTATGTCTCTCAAGGATCTGTGGCTTGTGAAAATTGCTCAAGTTGTCATTTGAAAGTATGACATCCAATGACACTTGTGAGAATCTTCTTAATCTAATGCTTTGATATTTGCTTTAGTGTTTTTTATTCACAACTTGGAAAATAGTTTCTATTTTAATATAATTAATTGACTATTTTTATCTCCTAAGGATTATTTAGAGATCTTAGTCTAAAAATTGATGCAAAATAATTTTATAGAAGAAAATTAGAAGCAGATGGTATGCATAAGTCTAGTAGTTCATGAGGGTATATAAAGAATGGAGGAAGAGGTGAATAAACTATGAAGCAAAATGTTGATTGCATGAGTATATGTAGTTAGCATTGTTGAAGTCATATTAGGCATTTATCAGAGGTTACTGTTCACCTTTTTACTAGTATTTGAAGGGGTTTTTTTGTTTGTTTTTGCCTACTGTCTTTTTTTTTTTTTCTTTTTATGCAGTGACCAGTCCAGGAAGTTGAAATTTCTCTGAGTTCACATAACTTTTAAGTAATAGAGCTAGGACTCACACCATGTCTTTCTGATTGCAAACTTTTATCTCCGGCACCACACTATCAAGGGAATGATGGGACTAGTTAAGATTTAAGTTGAAATCTCAGGTGCTATATTACAAGTAATCCTGGGAAGATGTAAAACCACATAACTCAGAATATTATCATGGCCAATAATAGAAACTTGCTCTGTCTTCCATAGAGCCTTGTACTTGCTCTAATTTTTTATAATTGAAACTATATTGAAAGATCTTAATATCAGATAATGCTCAGAGCTTTTGCAAGTTTTGTATACTCTCATGATCCTTTCTCATAGGGTAGATAGGATAAATATCAAAAAGAGCTGGCATTTCCTTGGTGGCATAAAGCATTTTTTTATGCAGAACAAGGGGAGATGGTTCTTGTGTGGAAACTTACAGTCCAAATTCAAGAGACACAGTCTGTGACCTGGTAAAATGAAGATTCTCAGGATTACTATTTAAACTTGCATTTGTATAAGGAGACAAGTAAATGAAAAGTAGAAACTGATCAGGAACATCTGAGAAACAGCCTGCATTATCTGTGGTATATCAGACTGGTATGGATTTCAGTTCAACTGCTTGTTGTTTTATTTTTTTTATAGGGCCCTGTGTCTCAATAACTAATTTCCTTCATGCAGGAACGACTGCAGAACGTGCTTCATTGAGTTGTTGCAGGGAATACACTAGTAACTACAAAGCAACACCTTGATCAAAGTGACTGACTAGAAGCAGCTAGGAGGCACCTCTCTCACAAAGGGACGGAAACAACAAGTAAACACTAGCTCTCTGGTTGGATCATCAAGGGAAGCATGCTGAAGTTCACCAGAGAAGTGACAGAAACCATAGAGAACAAAGGAAAGCGAAGCTGAGCAGCCAGCTGTGGCATGGAACCAGAAAAGGATTCCTCACACAGGGAAGAGCTGAGTGAGTGAGAGAACTCCCAGGGTTCCATGCCTTATTCATGGACCTTAGCAACCCTAGTCAAAGAAGAGCTTCCTTGATCAACTGGTCTCCAAACAGATTTAGGGAGCTGCTTGGAGTCTGGACAGAGGCACCACTCAAGTCCCCATGGAACCCAGTAGGCTCTTGTTTCCTGAGCAGCCCAGTACCAGCTGCCACTGTCCTGCCTGAGACAGAGGCTGGGAGTTTTTACACTACCGCATGATGAATGTCATTGCCATGGAAGAAAGAACCCGGCAGTCAACAAACTGTGTGACCTCCACGACTTACCTCTACTGCCCCACATTCAAGAGGCTTGCCTGCCTCAGAGACAGATGGCCACCAGACTCCCACTCCTGTCTGAACACTGCAGTCATAGTTTGACTCCCAGAGGTCACCAGCTTTCAGAAGCTGCTGTTAGACACCCTATAACCCCCACCACTGCAGCCTCCACTCCTGCCACACACAGGCCAGAGAGGGAATGGGGAGACAAGGCATATCCACAACTTGGCCAGGCAGGGCTTTGCTGTGTCTGTAGCTGGTACCTGGTGCAGTGCAGGCACAGTTCAGCCACCCCACTTTCTTCCAAATACTGCCACAGCGGCCCAGTTCTCCCCTGAGGGCCCAGTCAAATATTCTCAATGAAGCACAGAAAGCCATAAACAGCTTTGCTGAAATATGTACCTAAAGTGATGCATGTCTAAGAGGAAAGAAGAATCACACAAAGTGAACTAAAAACCACAACCCACAGAATTAGCAATGTCTCCAAAAGATGTTGGATTGAAATCCATTTTGATTTCTTAAATGCCTACAGCCAGTGAGAAATGTCAGAGAAGCACCTTTAACAATAGTAGAACCAAAGTTAAGTGGCCACTTCTATTTTAGTGAAGATAGGGGGGAAAAAGCCTCAGCTTCCTCCAGTGGGTTTTATTTCCTTTCTGTTCCACTACATTCGTAAATGTATTGCTATTAAAAAGCTGCAAAATATTAGCAACATTTGTGGGCATGGCTGACACTTGGTTAAACGTTGCACATTTCTAACTACAGAAAAATCAGTGATCCATAATAAGGTACCACTTTTACCTAAATACGACACAAATAAAATCATTATAAACAGAAAAAAGTCAAGCCTTTAACATGCTGTCATGTCTACCCTAAGTAACTGATCCCAACCAGGGGCAACTGTGTTTGGGGCTTACCACTACCAGCATACAGTGAGCAGAGGCCAGGCTGACGCTGAAGACTTGGTAGCACACGGGGCATTCTCCCACATCAAAGAATCATCCAGCCCAAATATCGACAGTGGGGAGGTTAAAAAAAATCTACCACAGTCAGATCTTGTCAAGTCATCACTGGGTAACATGTTGTCAAAAACTGAAAGAAGAGATGTGCTCCCTTGTAACTTAAACTAAGCCAAGTCCTGGGTGTGGATATAGGTATTCTAAACTCAAGCTTTATAAAACAGTTCATGTAAAAGCTGAGAAATAAAAACCTATGAGACTAACAAATTATCAGAGATGGGCTTAACCTATTTTAAAATGACTTGACCATTATAACCAAGTGGCTGTTTTCTGAAGACACAGAACTCCTTAGTTATCTATAAACATTCCCATTTACCTTTGAATTATAATAAAATGTATCTTTTTCTTAGGTGATGAATTTGAGTCATTTGCAAAAGTCCCACATACTTTAATTAAAGCAGTCACGGTCTATTGAGCACCTACTGTGAGTCACACACTGTTCCTGGCACTTAGGAAATACCAAGAAATGAAACAGATCTAAATCTTTGCTCTCAAGGAGTTTATCTTCCAATGGAGCTAGCAGACAAAAAACACATAAATGATCTGTTTTAGAAGGCAGAAAATGCTGAGGAAAAAGCAGGACCTGGCGAGAGAGAGTGGGAATACTGGGGCAAAGAGGGTGGGGACATGCTTGTTATAAACAGGGTGGCTGGAACCGATGAGATGGTGAGTGTTGGGCCACACTGGAGGGAATTAAGGGCTAGCTGTGGCAAGAGTGTTCCAAACAGAGAGAACAGTCAAAGTCGCTCACCCTGGAAGAAGAGTGCTTGGCAAGCCCAAGGAACAGCAGGGAGGCGGGGTGGAGGGAGAGTACCTGCAGAGGAGAGGTCAGAAAGGGAGGCAGGGGCCTGTCAGACCAGCTCTCCCAAGCACTCTGGTTTGCATGCTCAGTTGCTCTACCGCAGTGCTCTGAGCGGAGCGGAAATCGCCTGATTTTGCCAGGTTCACTCTGGTTGCTGTGTGGAGAACAGCCAGAAGAAGGCAAAAGAGGAAAGCAGGCAGGCCTGTCAGGGAGCCGGTTGTGACTCACAACAGGGCAGAAGCAGTAGAGGACATGAGAAGGGACTGGATTTTGGAACTATTATGAAGGCAAAGCTTCAGTTAATACTCTCTTTGAAAACACTGGTTATTTTACAGTCGCCCATAGACATCAAGTAATAAGCAGACTTTAACATGACTAAAATCAGCATTTTTTATGGTGGAGATTATCATAATCTAGGGGCATCATCATTCAAGGCGCATTTTTAAAATATAGTTTTCTTTAAAGCACAGACTCACCCACTAGTCTACATCAGCATTTCTTTAAGTGGAAGCAACAATTTATTTACTTACTTATCTGGGGGTCAGGAGACGGGGAGACAGACTCCCCTTTCACACCACTGTGGGAACGGGGATAAGAGTCTCCACTTCTCAACCTTCTGTCTTTCTCTAGGCAGCTTTTCACATGTGAGGCAACTCCTGGGATGTCCCGTGTCACAGGCAACAGTACTCTCTGCAGTGACTGGGACAGACACCGTCCTTCCTTCTGCTCACATACCTTATCGATTTGATGATGCAGGCTTTGCAGAACCTGTGGCCGCACTGTGTCTGCACTACTTCCTGTAGCACCATCAAGCAGATTGGGCACTCATACTTGCTCTCCAGGGGCGGGTCAAACTCCACGTCATAGCCCTGGCTCTCTTCCAGGAAGGAGCAGGAGAGGGTCCCTGAGCTGGCAGTCCCACTCACACTGTCCTCCTTCACTGCAGCACCACAGGAGCTGGCCATGGCAGCACAGCAGCCACTGTCAGACTGGCTGGACCCACAGGTGTCATCACGGTGTAGTAGACTCATAGTAACTTGACAGTCACTTGCTCTGAGAAAAATAGCAAAAAAAAGAAAATACACATACTACATGCACAAGTGAAGGATGCAGGAAGCAACCAGAGGGGTGGCTCCCAAAATGGCACTGACACACCAGACAACAAAGGCCGTAGGTCCCAGCTTCTGTGAGCACAATTTCCCATGCGCATGAATTTCAAACCTTCCCGCATGCGAATTTCAAACCTGCAAGCCTCCAATCCGTAGCCAGCTTTGTTATGTGTCCAATAGGACCAAAACATGGCATTGGCCCCACCCACTCCCATGCAGCTCCTCCAATAGGAGCACAGCATGGCCCCTTCCGGCCCCTGTCAGGCTGATAAATACAGCCCTCTCCGCACAACTCTCTCTCTCTCTGTCTCTCTCTCTCTCTCTGTCGCTCTCTCCCTCTCTCCTCACCTCTCTCCCACTTCCTCTCTCTCTTACTCTCTCTTTCTCTCTCTCTTTTTCTTTTTTCCCGTTACAGATCCCCTCTGTAACAGCTGCTTTAATAAATCTCTTGGTCCTGGCCGGGTGTGGAGTCATTACTGGCGCCGAACTTCTTTCACTGGTGCCGTGACTCGGATCGGTTGCTCTCCCGCCCTTGCGCAGGTGTATTCCCGTAGGCGGGATCCCCGACCCAGCACCAGTGGCCACTCCAGCCCTCCCAGACCTTCGCCGCCATTTTGAACGCATGAACTGCATCCACCAGCAACCACTGGATAGGTGAGTTCCCCAGACACGGAAGCCTGAAACTTGCCTGGGATCCCCGGGGGAAACTGGCCATTGATTGTCCAGCAGTCCCTCTGGCCCCAGGGCGAGCGGGAACGCACCCTGCCTCGGCCTTCACAACCACAGCAGACCCTAAAGGCTTCCTCTTCTCTTTCATCTCTCTGAACCCTTAAAACTCCCACAGCTGCTGGGCTGCAGTAGGCCCCAGGAGTCCCACGTCTGCCAACCCACAACAGCCTCCATAAAATTCTCTCTCTCCCCCCCCAAGGAATCCCATGGCTGTCAGGCTGCAGCGGACTCTGGGGGTCCCACGTCTGCTGGCCCACAGCGGATTCTGAAGGACTCCCATATCTGTCAGGTAACAGGGAGCCTCGGAGGCTCCAAGTTTGTTGCCCCACAGTAAGCCCTATTCGACTGGCCGGAATCTCGAACACGCTCCCACCCGCCGCCCAGTCAAGTGCTTTCGGTCGGATTCAAAAATCCTTGTGCTAGGTGCCTTGACCCCCTCGGTTCTCCAGGAGGACCCTGGTTG
>NW_007231431.1:497976-499387 GCF_000164805.1 Carlito syrichta | reverse complement strand
ATTTTTATTCCACTGTGGTTCGAGAAGGTGCATGGTAGAATTTCGGTCCTTTTAAATTTGTTTATGCTTGATTTATGGCCAATTATATGGTCAATCTTAGAATACGCTCCATGTGGTGATGAGTAGAATGTGTATTCTGTGGTCTTTGGATGGAGTGTTCTGTAGGTATCAATTAAGTCCCTTTGGTCCAGAGTCACATTGAGGTTCCGGATCTCCTTGTTGATTTTTTGTCCTGATGATCTGTCTAGGGTTGTGAGTGGGGTATTAAAGGCCCCAGTTATGTTGGTGTTGGAGTCAATATCTTTCTTTAGTTTTCCTAGAAGTTGCTTTATGAAAGTTGGCACACCTATGTTGGGTGCATATATGTTTAGGATAGATATTTCCTGTTGATGGAGTGAACCTTTTATCATTATGTAGTGGCCCTCTGTATCTTTTTTAATTTTTGATATCTTAAATGGTATTTTCTCTGAAATTAGGATTGAGACTCCTCCTTTCTTTTGTGTTCCATTCACCTGAAAGTTTGTTTCCCATTCTCTTACTTTAAGTCTGTGTATGTCCTTTCTAGTGCAATGAGTCTCTTAAAGGCAGTATATTGTTGCCTGGTGGTATTTTATCCATTTTGCCATTCTGTGTCTTTTCAGTGGTGCGTTTAGTCCATTCACATTCAGGCTAATTATTGAAATGTGGGAGTTCATCCCTATCATAGAGTTCTTATAGAGTTGTTGTTCTTCCACTTGGTTCTTTTTTGTCTTTCTTTTGGTTTTGGGGTTGGTTCATGTATATTTTATTCTTTTCCCTGTACTCTTGAAGAACATTGTTCTTTTTTCCTTTTCTTCTGTGTTTAGTACTTTCTTAAGTGTTTCATGTAGAGGTGGTTTGGTGGCAGCATAAGTTCTTAGGATTGGATATCTGGGAAAGATTTTAAATCTCCCTCACTTATGAAGCTTAGCTTGGCCAGGTAAGTTATTCTTGGTTGAAATTGTTTATCTGTTAGGACTTTGAAGATAGGGCTCCAAGCTCTCCTAGCCTGTAGCTTTTCTGTAGATAAATCTGCTGCTATTCTGATTGGTCTTCCATGGTAGGTGATCTGGCCTTTTTCTCTTGCTGCCTTTAGGATTTTTTCTTTTATGCCTACTTTGTTTAGGCGAATTATTATGTGTCTAGGAATTGGTCTTCTCATTTGTTGTCTTGCAGGAGTTCTCTGAATCTCTTGTGTTTGAATTTTTGCATCACTGATTAGATAATGGAAGTTTTCTTGAATGATCTCATGGAAAGTTTTGTTCTAGTGTGGTCTCTGTCTCTCTTTCTGCCTCAGGTATGCCAATTACTCTTAGGTTTGGGTCTCTTGAAATAATCACTCATCTCTTGAAGGTTTTGTTCTGTCTTTTTTGAGCTTGTTTTCTGTGGTTTT
>NW_007231431.1:493980-497708 GCF_000164805.1 Carlito syrichta | reverse complement strand
CTGCTTTCCATGCTTATCAGTTTGTTATTTATTTCATTCACAGTATTCTTTATTACTGTTTTCTCAGATATCAGCTCCTTCCTAGTTTCTTCTTGTGTCTCCTCAATTCTTTTTAGTCTCTCCATTATTGTTTTGATATCAACGTTTGTAGTTTGAGACCCTTCATTCTGGGGGCTCTTCATTGTTTGCATTCCAAAGTCAGTTTTCTCAGTGTCTGCCTTCCCAAGGGTCTGGGAGAGACCCATATTCTTCTTTTGGTTTTTCTTCATTTGTGTAGATTTTTCTCTCTCTCCCCCTTTCCCTCCCCTTCTTTAATTCTGTTTTTGGGGGAAGGTGGGGTTGCTTTTATTTCTCTTCTGCTAAATCCTGTTCTTCCTTATGAGGGTTTTCTGGCTTTGTTCACTTTTGAGGTTGGAGTGTTGGCTGCAATCTGTACTTTTTGCAGTTTGGAGGTTTAATTGAGAGGGAAGCTCTGGTTCAGAGTATATATGCTGATTCCAGCATCCACAAACAGGTGTATGAGCACACTGGAACCTATTTCCCTCTGCCTTACAATCTGTCCATTCAGCAGTATGTAGTCTTGGTTCCTAGATTAAAATGGGGGTATAAAAGAGGAAAATAATGGAGGAAGGGGGAGTCAATAGGAAGTTAGGGAGAGAGAAGAGCGAGAGGGAAAACAGACATACATACCAACTATCCGGTGAGAAAGAGACACAAGGCTGGAGAGAAGTGGAAGAAGACACATAAGAAAGATTCCCTAAAGAATACTGATAGCTACACAAAGACAGACCAATATAAACATGAAACAATGTAAGTCAGAAGGCAAACAATGAATGTGATCAAAATAAACAGTCAAAATGATAAAATCATAAGTCACAATAAGAGATCAGACTAAAATCACTTCAGCTCCTATCTCTGGCCTCTCCCCTTTGTTTTTCCATTGCAGGCAGCTAGGTTTACTTACAACTTGGGTTTGGCTGGCTGCCTGGGAGTTGCTTTTATCTGATTCAGCTTAGGGGGGGACTTTGTCTCCTGTTTAGCAACATTACCTTAGGAACCGAGGTGGAGTTTGTTGATAGGTGGGCAGAGTAATGGAAATCTCTGCCTGGAGAAAGGCAGAGGCAGATTCTCTTTCATAGATCCCTTTCTCTCTGCTTGTCTGGGTCCCCAAGCTTGGGGTCACGGACTGAGTGCCTCAGCTAGGGTGGGCCCAGAGCTCCAGAGCTTCAAAGCTCCAATGGGCAGGCAGTGAGTGGCAAGAGTGGCCCTGGGCCCCCCACAGGGTACTTCAGCCAGGAATGGGACTGGTGTCTCTGAGGGGCGGGCGTCCAGAGCCTCCCTGAGTGACCAGTGGCTTGGTGAAGATGAAAGATGATGTAGCCAGGGAGCTAGCTGAGACCCGAGACTCCCACGCATGCGGTGGAACAGCAGGAGCAGGGGGCCGCAGTATTTGGCCCTGCATCGGACTGAGGGTCCCCAGGCCTCGGACCAGCACTTGCTGGTGGTGGGCTTGAATTGCCAGCAGGTGGTGTTATCCCTCGCTCCAGGTGCTCTTTATCTCAGCTGCTTGCCCGTCCTTCAGGCACTGATGTTGCAATGTGGAATGCTTGTTTTGGTGGCAGTGGCGGCAGCAGCAACGGCAACGGTGGCGACTGGGCCACTGGCACAGGCAGTGCGATGTGTAATGGCCGCCTCTGTGAGGTGGCTGCCTCGGAGGCGGCGGCTGCTCGGCTGCCTCAGAGGGAGGTGGGGAAGGTGGCAGCTCAACTGCCTCGGAGGAGGGGGTGGCGGTGGCTCCGCTGCCTCGGAGGAGCATAATGTGCAGTTTTAAGAAATAATGCAGAGACATCTCTTGTACCCTCTCCATTTTCCCACGTTATGGCAAAATTATAGTACAATTTCACAACCAGGATATTGACATATAGTCACAGATCTAAAACAGTTTCATCACCATAACAATCCCTGTTATTTTCCTTTTATAGTCATGCCTATTTCCCTACCCAATACCCCCATCCCTAAATTCTGACAACCAACTAATCTTTTCTCTATTTCTAAAGTTTTGTCATTTCAGTAATGATAAATGAATAAAGTCATACAGTATGCAACCTTTGAAGATAAGATTACTTAGCATAATTTCCTGGAGAATCAAAATTGACTTATGTATCAGTAGTTCACTTATTTTTATTGCTAATAGTATCCCATGATATGGATGTACCACAGTTTGTTTAAGCATCTACCATTAAAAGAATATCTGGGTTATTTTCAGTTTTTGGCTGTTATAAATAAAACTTCCAAGAATATTCGTGTATATGTTTTTACATCAAAACAAATTTTACTTATCTGGGATAAATTCTAAAGAATGCAAATGTTGGATCACATGGTAGTTACATATTTATTATATTTCAAATAATTCTAAATTATTTGCCAAAATGGTTGGAGTGTTTTACATTCTCACCAGCCACATGTTACTGAAACAGTGTCTTTGCATCCTCACCAGTATTAGATGTTGTCAGAGTCTTTATTTTAGGGTTTGGGATATGAAATACCTTATTGTAGTTTTCATTTACTTTCCCTAATGGCCAATAATACTGATTATCTTTTTATGTGTTTATTTTGTCAGTGTCTTTGGTCAAAGTTTTGTTCATGTCTTTTGCTCATTTTTATTTTTTATCTTCTTAATGTAGAGTTGTGATAAATCCTTATGTATTCTAGATATTAGTCCTTTGTTAGATAAATCTTCTGTTTTGTGTCTTTTGTGTGCATATGGAGTAGATAGGTGGGGTCTTGTCTTTTTACTCTTTTATAGAATGTTACAGAGCAAAAAAATTTAATTTTGAGGAAATCCTTTTTGTGTACACGTGTGGATCATGCTTTTGATGTCAAGTTTGAGAATTCTTTGCCTAGACCTAGCTCCCAAAGACTTTTTCCTGTTTTTTCGCAAAAGTTTTAGTTTTATGGTTTTACATTTTGAATCTGTGACCCATTTTTAGTTTGTTTTTATATAGAATGTGAGACTTAAATCAAGATTTATTTATTTATTGTCTATAGATGTCCATTTGCTCCAGGACTATTTGCCAAAAATGTATCCTTCCTCTATTTAATTACTTGGGTACAAACTTAGTTGAACCTGTTTGTTTGGGTCTGTTTCTGTTCTCTATTTTGTTTCATTGATTTATGTGTATATTTTTCCACCAATAACACACTGTCTTGATTCATGTAGGTATATAGAGGACTTAATATTGGATACTGTGATTCCTCCCACATTATTCTTCTTTTTCAAGATTGCTTTATCTATTCTAGGTTTTGTGCCTTTCCAAATAAATTTTAAAGTAAGTTTGTCTATATCTACAGAAAAATCTTGCTGCATCTTGATAGAAATTGCAAGAAACCTATAGATCATTTTGGGTAGAATTGGCATTATTACTATGTTGTCTTCCAATACATTAATGTGGCATTTTTCTATTTTTTTATTTAGTTTTCTTTGGTTTCTTTAATCAGTTCTTTGTAAATTATAGCATATAAATCCTGTAGAACAAATACCATTTTGAAGAATAAAATACATTTATGTGTGACTTCACCATATACTTTATGTGGCTTTTTATGTGAATATATAATTTTTATGTGAATACAATATTCTCTTGAAAATTTTAACTGGACTCGGTGGCTCGGTGGCTCAGCCTGTAATCCCGTGCTTTGGGAGGCCGAGGTGAGTGGATTGCCTGAGCCCA
>NW_007231431.1:421373-493721 GCF_000164805.1 Carlito syrichta | reverse complement strand
GAGACCCGCCTGGGCAACTTGGTGAGACCTCATCTCTACAATAAATCAAAAACTAGCTGGTCGTGGTAGTGCGCGCCTGTAGTTCCAGCTACCTGGAAGGCTGAGGTGGAAGAATCGCTGGGGCTCAGCAGGTTGAGGCTGCGGTGGCTGGGAGCGGCCACTGCACTACAGTCTGGGCGACTGAGTGAGACTCCAAGTAGGAAAAAAAAGAGGAGGAGAGCGGAGGGGAGGGGAGGGGTGGGGAGAGGAGAGCTTCCATTGCAACAAAGAATTTAATGTGGAAAGAATAAAAGATGAAAAACAAGCTCATCTTCCAAAAATAGTATGTAGAAACTTCATTTTGTATAAAGTATTAAATTATGGCATTCTTCAAAGGGTACGAATTGGTTATTGTGTGCCTACTGCCAATTCAGTATTTGAACTTTTTTTTTTTTTAATTGGCATCTTACCCCATTGCCCAGGCTGGAGTGTAGTGGCACGCTCACGCTCACAGCAACCCCAGCGTCGACCTGCTGGGCTCCCACGATTCTTCCGCCTCAGCCTTCCAAGGAATCAGAACTATAGGTGCGCGCTACCACAGCCATCTAAGCTTTGATTTATTGTGGAGAGGAGGTCTCGCCAAGTTGCTAGTGCTGTTCTCGTTCCCTGGGCTTAGGCAATCCACTCTCCTAGGCTTCCCAAAATCCTGGGATTACAGGTTGAAATACTTAAACTTTTGATAGAAACCTTTCGAAGGCATATATCAAATTATATCAACAGTGGGAATGTCAAGCTGATTAGTTTTATGACTCTATACAGTTTGTTTGTTTATTTTATTTTTTCCTGAGCATTCTGGACTTTGTAAGCCATGATCTTTTAAAATACATCTGCTCTGGAACCAGAAATTATTTTGAGCCCTGTTTCTACTGCCAAGTAGATGACTGACCTTTGCCAATTTACCCTCTTTGGTCAGTTTCTCCATTCTTTTATGTAGGGATAATTGCATCACCTTACTAGAGAAAGAGGATCCTAATTGTGACAATTCAGTGTGGTGCTTAACACATAAGCATTTAATAGTTGATATCTTATCACTTTCATAAACTTATATAAAGTACTAAGTAAGTCATATGATGAAAGGCAGTTAAAGAGTGGTACACAATAGGATGGAATTTTCATGACTGTGAATTAGACTTTCATAAATATAGTATCATTTTAAGAGTTCTAGGAAGAGCTTTCACCAAAAATATCTTTCACAACCTTTGATGCATCTAAATTCCTTCCATTAAATTGCTCTATTTCTATTATTTCTCATCTCTTAAAATGTAAATAATTCTGGACAAAGTAGACATTAAAACCTTAGTGGATACTAATATTTAATAAATTACTTTATCGAAATATTTTCTTTAAACATTTAATGATTAAAGAAGAGACCTGCTGATGTTTTTGGAGCTTTTTTTTTTTTTTTGAGTTGGAGTCTCACTCTATCACCCAAGCTGGGTGGCAGTGGCACACTCACGGCCATCCCAGCATTGACCTGCTGGACTCCCGAGATCCTTCCACCTCAGCCTTTCAAGTAGTTGTAACTACAGGCGCATGCTACCGCGCCCGGTTAATTTTTTTTTATTTTATTGTAGAAACAAGTTCTCGCCAATTTGCCCAGTTGCCTGAGCCTGTGGGTTCGAGACCAGTCCGGGCAAATTGGCGAGACCTCGTCTCCCTTGGCCTCCCAAAGTGCTGGGATTACAGACTGAGCCACCAAGCCCAGCCTGGAGTATTTTTAAGAAAACTTTTGGCTGGGGAAGCTTTAGGTGAGAATTCAGCTAAATGAAGGGGAGAATAGGACAGGACACAAACATTTCATTGTTTATTTCTGATTAACCTAACAAAATTGTGAACCACTAGCTCTCGACCCTGGCTGCATTTTATAATAATCTTTGGGATTAAATGAGTATACACACACACACACACACACACACACACACACACACACACCCGCACACAGGCATGCACACACACACGTATGTATACTTTTGTCAAGCATCTAACCCAGAGATTCTGTCCTAGTTTAATTGAACTGTGGTGGAGCTTGTATGTCAGTAATTTTCATCATTATTTTTAACCCCTTCACTCCTCTCCAGGATTTTACTTGTGACTGAATTTGAAAAGTCCCTGTATATAAAAGACAGAAACTGAATGGAATAAAGTGTTTAGATAGATTGATATGCTTTCAGGATTGAGATTCAAAGGGACTAGGTTCTAATTCAGAACTTTATGAAAACAATTTGCCTTTCCATATTTTCCCCGTCTCATTTGAAAACTAAATTATTTCTATTAGGACAAATTCTAAAGAATGCTTATAGTTTTAAAATGGCATGATTCTAAATACTAAAGCCTGTTTAAATTTCTCCTTATTTGGGCTATTTAAATCAACATTTGCACACAGACTTAATATGACAGATTCCCCCCTGAAGGGGTATTAGATTAATGGATGGTTAGAGATAGTTTATATATCCCATCCCCAAAGTAAAGCTTTATCAGACATCCTGAACAGGATCCGTGTACATTAGGGAAAATAACATTTCCATTCCAGATTCAATACTGATCCATCAAATCTGTTCGCCTGCTGTCAGCAGAAGTTAATGCCAGCTGCTTGAGAGGCAGCCCGGAACATTCCGGAATGCCACCAGTTAACTGTACAAAACTCGACTATGGGGAGCAATTCTCCCTGGTTCCTCCAGATACTATTCAGACATTATGAACTATTAGCTTTAATTACACTTTGAGTAGCGTAGCTATGAGAGCGAGGATCGGCTACCCCCAAATCTGAGTCGTAAAAACCCAGTCACAGTCAGTTTACGTGCTTCAGTAACAGATAAATGTTCTAGTGTGCTCTAAATAATCCCAAGGAATTATTCTGGAATCCGTGCCAGTTTATTTCCTGCTCCTGGAACTGCACTGCTTTAATGAATTTCAATGTTTAGGAAAATGTAGATTTTGATGTTTTGTTTGGGGAATAAATCCAAGTAACTTCAGGTTCACCGAGTGAATGGATATAAATGCATGAAACATAGATATGTTCGGTTTTAACATAGGTTTTTAGAAATGTTATTGGCATTTTAATAATGGGGCAAAGCAGGGTTTTCCTGAGATGATGGCAGTAGAAGCTATATTCACTGCCAAGGGTGCCTGTTTTGGCTTCTCTATGGTTAAAACTAGCACAGAGCCTGAACAGGCAACCGCATGAGCGATGAAGGGCCAATCGCTCCAAGGCCTAAATCAAATAAAGATCTAGTTAAGTGCCTAATGGACCTCTCAAGCAGATGCAGACAGTTCCAATATGCTAACTATTGTATAAGATTATTAGGTAGAGAGAGTGACATAAAATCTTATTAAGGCATAGAACAAAATATGGAAAATGAACAAAAACTAAAGAAAGACTTTTCCAAAAGCATTTGGACTTAACTTCTATTCAAACATTTGGCATATGTATATGCTGAATGGCTTCTTTCAAAAAATATTTTTCAAAGATAATTTAGACTGAGATTGAATTAAGCTTCTATGTTTTTTTTTCAGAGCCCGTTAGACATCTTTTTTTTTTTTTTTTAATTCAGAGAAAACAAAATTTTGCCTTCTTATAATGTCCATCAGTTCAATGTGATCCTGGAGAAAAGGAAACAGCATTCATCTTTTAAATGTTTCCACCTAGTGGTAAAGTTATTATGAGCAATAGATAGAACCTCAATGATTAACATAGACAGAAACATGAACATTAGGCAAATATTTCAACTTTAGGCTTTTGTGAAGTTGAAAACTATGCTTTAAATATATTTAAGACACTGGCAGTAGGAATCCACTAAACAATGTCTTGGAATAAGGTCACTTTCTTCTTTAGGTTCCCTTAGATTTCTATCTTAATTACTGTTAGAGAAGTTTTAACTCTACAAAAACTAAGCAGTGGCTTCTGTGCTTTTTTTTAATGCTTCTGAGAAAGATGCAACATATAAGATTAGAGATAAAAATAGGTTTATGTAGCCCTGTCAGATTATTCATAGTCAAGAACATGGTCCTGTAAATGAGTGAGAAGGTATAAACTCTTGCCATTTACTGATGATACAGATTTGGGCAAGACCATCTTTCTAGGTCTCCATTTTATGCTCCATTTTAAATGAAGGAGTTGAAATTAAGTGGGACTGCATACCAGTTACTGTGGGCCGATCTATTTTTAGGTGTGTTCTGTTTAATTTGTTCATGTAAGAGAAGAAAGTAGAAGAGAAAGGGAAGGAGGAGGAGAAAGGAGAAGAGCAAGAGCATTTTCAGACCTCTTAGGTAGAACAGCCTCTTGACATCAGGCCCCAGTCACCATGAGTCCCTTTCCATACTAGCTGTTTTACTATTTACATTACTTGTCTGCGTTTTGAAGATGTTTGAGTTCATGTCTCCTGTTTGAATGATTTCTAAGGTGACATACAAATTTAATCTATTTCAGTGTTATCTAGATGTCTTTCAAAATCAACGCTAATGGCTAATATTTCTTGAGTTCTTATGATGTACCAGATAGTGCACATTATCTAATTTTATCCTCACATCTACCTTAGGAAGTAGATACCTATCATTTATCTTTTGCCAATGAATGAAGAAACCAAGGTTCATGGAAATTCAGTAAGGTGCCTAAGTCACATAGCTAGCAAGTGGCAGGACAGGGGTATTGTTTTTTTTTTTGAATCCAGAACTCAAATCCTTAACCTGTTCCAAAATCTTTCACATTCCAAACTAGAGAGATGGCATCTATTATTCAACAGTTGACTGATCACTTCTCCATATACCCTAATTTTGAAGATGCATATGTGCATGGACACAAAAAGGAGGTCATCTTGTGCTTTGCATTGTTTGTTATATCTGAGTACCTAATGTGATTTACATAACTTAAACATACTTAAATGAAGATAGGCGCAAAGAAAAAGGCAGAGAATTGACATACGTTTCTTTCCACTTGATTTGATCACAACTTCAGCACTGACTTGTGCAGCAAAATGTTCCCAAAATTATTCAGAATTGAATTTGAAATTTCTATAAAACAAATGCAACATGTGGGTGGCATATGATTATGAAACTGATTCTGTGGTTATTTACCACTGGGACCAAAGAGTTTTATTAATCTTATGATGGGATGAAGAAATGTAGGCCTTAAAGGTTTATATCACTTTACTAACTCCTCTTCTAAACATACATTTTAACAATATTTTTGGGATGCTGTGAGGGAGAAAAGAAAGAGAATGCCTACTCTGGATACTTCCTATGTAAAGTCACAGGTAAGAATCACATATCCAATAATTAAAACGAAAGGCTTACTGGAGAAATTTGCATGTAACACCATACATTCCAATAAGATATGTTGTACATTAATTGTGCTCAATGCGTGTGATTCAGATTCGTCAGTTTTAAAGGAAAGGACAATATAGTGTTTAAAAGTTTCACATTGTTTTCCCAGTAACATTTTACTATGTGGTTTTCATGAGAAGTTACTAAAATCTGCCTTCAAGTGTCAATAAAATTCTAAGCACATTCAGGCACCAGAGCTCATTGTGCATTTGTAATTACTCCATGCTCTGTTCTGAATAAACTGGCCACTGGGGTTAATAGTCATCAAGCCAGGACTTTCTGACCTATTGAAAATTTAGATCTTAGCCTACTTTGTACTGCAGCATCCTGCACTGGTCCTCCAAGGACTCAGCACAAACTATAGAAAGCAATTATAAGCTTGGGAAGAGATGAGGCCAGAAAGAGCAAGACTAGTTTCCTAAAACGTTCTCTTTTTTTCTTCCTAACATTAGTGTTTCCCTCCACAATGAGTTAACAGAACAAGGTAGAGAAAATTCTCCCCCCAGTTTGGAAAGCTGAACCTTTTTCTTTCCTTGCTTAGGTGATAGCATTGACACTTCACACGGAGGGCTAATTTACATTTAATGCTTTGGAAATTAATTACAGAGAATAAAGATAATTGTAAAAGCACCCCCCATATGCACTTCCAAAAATAAACAAACAGACCACATCATGATTACTAAGCAGCCATCTAATGCTTAATTTTATGCACAGTGGGAAGGGCACCAGTAGTCTGGAAAGGGACAGAGGAGAGAGAAGAAAGGATACTAATTTGAAATATGTAACAGCAGAAGCAGTTTTATGTGGTAATGACCTGCAGCTTTCCCAGCAGGAGCGGAAGTCCTCAAAGCTTTATGTGTGGAGTCTAAGGACATGCTCACTAGAATTTAGGCCTAGTCAGTCAGCCAAATGACTTAAATGATGATTTAACCAAGTTCGAGACTTTTTCCAGTGGGTGGGTTTTGCAAGTAGGTGGGTATGCCAGGCATAAGCATATTGCTTTTGCTATTATGATGAACCGGATATGTTTCATTCAAACAAATTATCTTGACTAAATGTATTCTCTTTCTTTTATGTTGAAGACCAAGACTCATTTACTTGAGAGGAGGAGTCACAATATTGCCAAGTTTTTATTTACTATTGCTTTAGAAAAAATTAGTGTAGAAGCTGGGCATGGTGGCACACACATGTAGCTCTTGGGAGGTCGAGAAGGGGAGAATACAGGAGGTCGAGGCTGCAGTAAGCCAGGATAGTGCCACTGCACTCTAGCCTGGCTGATAGAATGAGACCCTGTCTCAAAAATAAAGTAGAGACATATTTATTTTTAAAAGTTGTCATTTACTTCTTTGGGGCAAATAAAACCCCAAATGATCCCTTGCCAGATAACCCAAATGTCTCCCACCAAATTACTTCGTGGAATTTTGATGCTTAGAAGACAATAAGAAGGAGTAGCATAATTTCTTTCCTAATGTCAGCTTATCAATGGGGCCTTCATTTCTTGATTTCTATTTAATATAAACAAAATCTCTTTTTCTCCCCATTTCCACTTGACACTTATCTCTCTTTCTTTATAATCAACTGCCATTTGTGCACATATTTGTTTGTTTACTGCTGGTCTGTCCCACTCAAATGCCAGTTTGATGAGGGTAGGGAATTCTTTGGGATATATCTGTAGGTCCTAGGTCAGTGCCTCCATACAATAGGTACTCAAATATTAGTTAAAATAATAAACAGACTCAAACTACATGCACATTACTTCACAAGATTCCCCACCTCTCATTAAATTGCATCTTAGCAGTTATAAGAAGCTTGAGTTACTTGATCTTTGCAAAATAAATAAATTACAATTACAGTGTTACAAAATATTTAAAATGCACCAAGGTGTCACCCTAACCCAAATTAACTCTTTAAATGAAAAGAAACAATGTAAAAGAATTGTTATCATAGGGTGTGTCCAACATTTATAAAATATTAATTGATAGTTAACTACAGATAATAATGAAGCATGAATTTAAAGAGCTCAGAATATCTTCCTTCAATTGTGACAGTATGTATAAATAACCTCATTTGTCAATAACATCCATAGTCTAAACATAAGTTTTGTTGTTGATATAAAGTGCAGACCAAATGTTCCTTCTATCTCTAATACAGGTATTATTGCATCTCATCTGTAAAATCTTCCTGTCACATCACCAGCCTTCAAAAGACACATGACAAATAGCAATTACCAGTGTAAACTCTAGACATCCATAGGGGCAGTAAACTCTAAGTTATAGCACTGGAGTAACTGGCTGTGCTACCCTGGCAGTTGGTTTAAAAATGGCCATGTCCAACAGCCCAACAAAAGTTTTATATCCAATCAAATAAGGCACACATTAGATAACATGTGTGAGTTTACTGTAAAGTTAATTTTGGAACTTATTTGTTTTTCTTAGTGTTTGTTAGTTTCCTGTGACTGCTGTAATAAATTACCACAAGCTGGGTGACTGAAACAAAAAGAAAGTTTATTCTTTTATAGCTATGAAGGTCAGAAATCTGAAAAGAGTATATCATTGGGCTGAAATCAAGATATTGGCAGTGCTGCATTCCCTTCTAGTCTCTAGAAGAGGAATGTTTTTCTTTCTTTTCCCCTCTTCTATCTTCCAGTAGCAGCCAGCATTCTTTGGCTTGTGGCCACATTACTTTAATTTTCGTCTCCATGGTCACATGGCCTTATCTTGTATATCAAATTTGTCTCTGCCTGTTTCTTATAAAGATACTTGGGATTACATTCTGTTCCCACCTAGATAATCCAGAATACTGTCCTAATCTCCTTCACTTCTTAAGTAAATCACATATGCAAAGTCTTGTTTTGCTATAAAAGGTAACATCCCAGATACTACGGATTGGGTGTGGACATCTCTTGGGAGAAAAGTGTTATTCATCCTACCACAGCCCACCATCTGGCTCACAGAGATTCATGTCTATCTTATGTGTAAAATATATGCATCCTATTTCAACAACTCCAGAAGTCTCAAGTCTAAAATTTCATCTAAATATTATGAACTCAAAAGTCCCAAATCTCATCATCTAAATAATCGACCACAGGTTGGGTCAGAGTCTGGGTCTAATCCATCCTGTGGCAAAATCTCCCTCCTTCCTGGATCTGTGAAACTAGGTTATCTGCTTACAGAATACAATGGTAGGACAGATATACAATAACAGCTATATACATGCACACTCCCAAATGAGAGAAAGGAAGGGAAAAAAAGAGTTTTAACCTTCAAACAACTTTAAAATCCAATCCATTAGATTTCAAGTCCTGTGAATAATTCTCTGTGCTTCATAGCTCTGCTTTCCAGACCCATCACTCTGGCCTCTCCACAGGGTTTCTGGCCCTGCCCGCAAGGCTCTGGTCTAACATGGATCTAATGCTTTCCACTGAGAGTTACACTTCTTTAATTTCATCCTGTCTCTGTTGCTCTCAGGCTAAACCGGCAGTATTTCTATTGGTATAACAATTTTTGAATCCTGAGTGTCACAGGGATTCCTGCCATAAGACAAGAGGGTCCTCTACATACCTCTTCTGAATAATCCCATCTTTCTTCCTGGCTTCTGCTGAGGTGGTTGAATTAATCCACAAGTCACATGCTTACGCTCTTCAGAGCCCTCTGTGTGAGGAAATACTCTGACCTTTTGGTCATTTTGAGTCAGTAGCCAATGGCAACCCTCAGCTTTATATTCAAGCTCACTTTCCTAAGAGTAAGTATCATAATTTTAGCTTTTTTTTTTGTAATCTGAGTAGGTTGAAAATTTTCCAAGTAAACAAATCCTAGCTCATTGTGGCTTAACAGTTCTTACCTCAATTTGTCTTTCCTTTCACATTTTTCTATAAGCAACAAGAAGAAACACCTTAAATGCTTTTCTTGGAAATCTCCTCAGTTCAATTTTCAAGTTCATCACTTACAAGTTTGGCTTTCCATTTCCTTCTGAGCCTTTACTGGAAGCGCCTTGAGCGTTTGTATTTTTATCAACAGTCTGTTCAAGACAATCAAGGCTTTTTCTGTTATGCACCTCAAAATTATCCCAGCTCTGCCCATTACCCAATCCCAAAGGCACTTCTTCGTTTTCAGAAATTGGTTACAGCAGCCCCTGATACTCAGCCTCAAAATCTATTTTAGTTACTCGTGGCTGCTATAACAAATTGCCACAACCTCAGAGGCTTAAAACAACACAAATTTATTCTCTCACAGTTCTAGAGCTCAGAAGTCTGAAATCGGAATTACTGGACTGAAATGCTGATGTCAACAGAGCCACACTCCTTCTGGAGGCTCTAGGAGAGTTTGCTGAAGGAGCTTAATTCCTTCCAGGCAAGTTCCCATCAGATTTGGTCAGTCCAAACAACAAAGGAGCCAGGTTCATAATAACAGCACTCTTTAATCATAATCGTGGTGGCCGAAGATTACAGGGGGAAAGGGGAAAGATCTCTCCTCACTGAAGTTGGTCCTTGTCTGCTTTAAAGCAGACCTATACAACAGTGGCTCACAGCCAGATTATGAGCACATAATTATACTTAGCAAGTTGCATTAGTTTGCTTAGTCATAAGTTTAGTGGACCAAGGTCTAAGGGAGTGCTATCTTGTTCTGGCCAGGTGAGAAAACCTGACTGATTCCATTTTACTTACAGAGAAAATCTATTCCTTGCCCCTTGAAGTTTCTGATGACTACTGACATTCTTTGCTTGTGGTCACCTCACTCTACTCTTGACCAGAATTTTCAAAACTCTCTCTGTTCCATCTCGACACTGCTACATGTGATCACATTTAGGGCCAACCTGGATAATCCAGAATAATCTCTCCATTTTAGTATTCCTAACTAATTATATCTGCAAAGATCCTGCCCCCATATAAGGTAACATTTATAGGTTCCAGGGATTGGGACCTGATATGTTATTGGAGACAAAACAGAACAAAACAAAATAAAAAACATAGTATCTGACTTGGTACTCAAAATAACCTAAAGGCTTTTTGTTTGATTTTCTTTTTCTTTTCAGGAAAGAATACCTAATGTGCATCTACTCACTCCTCCAAACTCACTGCTTCCCCAGCCTTCTCTGTCTTCATAAATGACATCATCATATACTTAACCGACAGACTTTGCCACTGTCATGGTATTTTCCCTCCTTTGCTATACGTAATTCATCAGCAAGACAGGCGATCACCCAAATATCTGCCTTTCTCCTTTTCCAGTGCTACCAATTGACTACAAGATATGGTAATTTGTCTCCTGGGTGTTAGCAGTGACCTCCTAAATCTTCTAACTGTCCCCCAGTGTTCACTCTTACCTTCCAACAATTCACTTTCCCCACAGCAGCCAGAATGTGGTCTTTTAAAATTCCATCAGTTAAAGTCACTCCTCTCTTCACACCACTTACTGGATTCCGATCATCCCCAGAATACAACTCAATGTGTTACTTTTACTTAAGGCATGGCATACAGTCTGTAATCTAATACGTTTACTTGCCACTGCAGTGTGGGCTCCTTTCTTAACACACAATAAGCTAAAATGGGCATTGCTATTCAATAAGGAAAGAAAATGTTTATTAAAATGGAAATGTCTTGCACTTTTAATGATGTCACTTAATTCTGTACTTTACTGTGCCTGAAATATAATATCTTCAAATATCTTTCACAAGATATTTAGAAATATGTGGTTTTAATTGCACTTCGATGAACCTTATGTTTATTGCTTCATGAGTTATGGATATTTTACTAGTATTCATTTTGGATCTACCACTGGCTTATCCATTAACACTTGATAAAGGTGTCACTTAAAATTTTCATGGTTGGATCAAAAATCAATGGTGATTTATAAAATAGCTGCATTGTGTCCAAATGTATGTTTTTCCAAATGTCACAGTTTGAAAGTATATATATATATTTCTCCCTGATGTGTTAAAGCATCTCCTTTTTCCATCTTGTCATTCAGTACTTCAAAGTTAAAGGCAAATTGTAAATTATAAATATCTCAAAGTAAAAATGCCAGTTTACAAAAGAACACACAACAGCTTAGAAGGTAATAAACATTTTTAGTAGTAGCTAAAAATGCAAAATTTAAAAAATTATACCTCTTGTATGTCATGTAGGTAATTATAAGTTTAGTACCTATTGTTAGTACCCATTGTTAGTAAAAGCATGAAAAATACAGTGTTTTTGATACAATGTGTAGCATCAGCACAGCAATGTTGGAGAGTTATTTGTCCAGAGTCATCAATGCTTTCAAAATGAGCACAACTTTAAATATAACTTTTCCTTTTGAGCTAATAAAAATCAGATATTGCCAAGAAAATTTATGCATAAAGACATTTATTATATTATTATTTACAAGTAGGAAAATTTTTAAAAATCTGACTGAATGAATAAACTGCTATATTCACATGTTGAAATTGTACATAGCTACTTAAAATCATGAATTAGAAACTATTTTTATGACATTAGCATATCGTTATAATGTGGAGTCAAAGCAATTTAAACAACTATTATATGCTTTATGATGCCAGTTTTTGTGACACCCAAAACACAAAAGCGATACTTCTGGAATCGAGTTAATATACACAAAGGATTAAAATTGAAGGTATTAATGGTGACTCTCATTTTATCCTTAATATTTTTCCCTTTTTAAAAATTTTTGGCCAATACCTTGCTAGACTGTGGTGTCGCCATGTGCTCTCTGAGCTATGGCTGTTGCCATGCTTCCTGGCTTTGGCCCCCTCCCCACCTTGGGGAGGTGAGTCTTCTCTTTCTCTCTCTCTCTCTCACTAATTTACTTTTTAAAAACTGTATTTTTTAATCTAAATTTTTTTTAACTTTTTTAATCTTTATTTTACTTAAAAGATGTGGGTTCAATTCAGGATTAGTTATACAAGTGGTCATAGTACTGGTAAAGTTTGGGCCTCCCTTTTGTCCCCATTTTACCTGGTTTGAGATCAGGTACCCTTATTGATGTTATATATCACCCCCCCATACTCTTCTGGCAGTTTCTGGCTATTGCCAATCCCTTTCTTACAGTATTATGATAAATGTTCAGAGTTCGCTTATGAGTGAGAACATGTGGTGCTCAGTTCTTTATTTCTGTGTTAGATCACTGATTATTACAGATTCTAAATCCATTTAGTTTGCTGTGAATTCCATAGTTTTGTCCTTAGTTGTGACTGTGTAATATTCCATCATGTATATGTACCACATTTTTTTTTAATCCAGTTCACTTTTGATGGGCAACATGGTTGGTTCCATGATTTTGCTATTGTGAATAATGCTGCAATAAACATGCATGTCCAGGTATCTTTTTTGTAGAATGATTTGAGTTCTTCCGGGTATATTCCCAGAAGGGGAAATGGTGGGTCATGTGGAAGACCGATTTTTAGATTTAGAAATCGCCACACTGTTTTCCACAGAGGTTGTCCTAGTTTACACTTCCACCAACAGTGTAGAGGTGTTCCTTTCTCTCCAAATCCTCTCTGTTTTTTGTTATTGATGATGGCTATCCTGACTGGAGTTAGGTGGCATCTCATTGTGGTTTTAATTTGCATTTCTTTAAGATTAGTGAGGCTGAGCATTTTTTCATATATCTGTTGACTGCCCGTATGTCTTTTTTTGAGAAGTGTCTATTCATATCTTTTGCCTACCTTTTAATAGGGGTATTTGTTTTTTTTCCTTTTGGCATGTGTGTGGTGCTTGAAGATCCTAGATGTTAGGCCTTTGTCAGATATACTGTTGACAGATATTTTTCCCCCATTCTTTGGACTGTCTCCTGTTCTTGTGATGATTTCTTTTGCTTTTCAGAAGACTTTCCATTTGATGAGGTTCTGTTCTACTTGTCTACCTTATCTCTTATAGCCTAGGCACTTAAGGTTTTGATCAGGAATTGGTTGCCAGTTCAAATATCCATAACGGTGTCTCCTTCATTTTCTAAAGTTCTTATAGTTTGAGGTTTTACTTGTAGGTCTTTTGTTCCATTTAAAATTGATTTTTGTGTATAGTGATAGGTAGGGGTATTGTTTTAATCTTCCTCATGTGGTCAGCCAGTTTTCCCAGCACCATATACTAAATAGGTTCTCCTCTCTCCATAGGTTGTTGGTGGAGGCTTTGGATGAGCTTGTTGAGAAACTGAGGTTTTGCTTCCAGAATCTCTATCCTGTTCCACTGGTCTCTATGCCTGTTCTTGTTCCAATCGCAGGCCGTTTTGATTGTGGTAGCCCTGTAATAAAGTTTAAAGTCTGGAAGAGTAATACTTACACTTTATTTCTTTTACTTAGGATTGTTTTGGTTATTTGTGATCATTTATGTTTCCATATGAATTTCTGTATTGTTGTTTTCAGGTCTGAGAAGATTGATGTTGGTAATTTAATTGTGTTGAATCTGTAGGTTGCCTTGGGCAGGATGGACTGCTTAACCATGTTCATTCTTCCAATTCATGAGCATGGAATATTTTTCCATTTGTTTGTATCATCTTTGATTTCTTTGAGTAGTGTTTTGTAATTTTCATTATAAAGGTCTTTCACTTCTTTGGTTAGCAAGATGCTGAGGTATTGCAATTTTTTTGTGGCTGTTGTGAATGGGATTGTGCTTCTTATTTGCTTCTCTGCCTGTTTGTTGCTGGTGTATAAAAATGCATCTGTCTTTTGCATGTTTATTTAGTACCAGGAACTTTGCCAAAGACCTTTATCAGTGCAAGGAGGTTTTTGACAGATTCTCTTGGATTTTTAAGGTATATGATCATATTATCAGCAAAGAGGGATAACTTAACTTTCTCTTTTCCTGTTTCGATGCCCCTGATTTTCTTCTCTTGTCGGATTACCCTAGCTAGGACTTCCAACACTATGTTGAGCAGAAAGGCTGAAAGTGGGCAGCCTTTTCTTGTTCTGGTTTTCAGTTTCTATCAATTTAGAAATATGTTGTCTGTGGGTTTATCGTGGGTGGCTCTTACTATTTTAAGGTATGTTCCTTCTATACCTAGATGTTTAAAGTTTTTTATCAAGAAGGGATGCTGGATTTGTTGAAAGCTTTTCCTGCATCTAATGATATAATCATGTGGTTCTTGTTTTTACATCTGTTTATGTATTTAATTACCTATATGATCTTGTTGATGCTGAACCAGCCCTGCATCCTGGGGATGAAGCCTAATTGGTCATGGTGGATGATTTTTGAGATGTTTTGTTGGCTCTAATTTACTAGAATCTTGTTGAGAATTTTTGCATCGATGTTCATCAGGGATATTAGCCTGCAGTTATCTTTCTTTGTTGGATCTTTACCTGATTTGGATATCAATATGATGCTAGCTTCATAAAATGATTTGGGTAGAGTTCCATCTTTCTCCACTGCCTGGAGTACTTTCAATAGGATTGATATCAGCTCCTCCTTGTATGTTTTGTTGAATTCCACTGGACAGATATCTGATCCTGGGCTTTTTTTTTTTTCTTTTTTGTAGGTAGTTTTCTTATGATGGTTTCAATTTCCTGGGTTGTTATTGGTCTATTTAGCATCTCAATTTCTTCTTGTTTCAACTTCAGAAGGTTGTATGATGTTATAAAGTCCTCCATTTCATTTAGGCTGAGTTTGTTTCCATACAGATATGCATAGTAATCTCTGATAATCTTTTGTATTTCTTTGGGGTCAGTTTTGACTTGATCTTTTGCATTTTTGATTGCGTTTATTTGGACTTTTTCTTTGTTTTTCTTGGTCATTCTGACTAGGGGTTCATCATTCTTGTCTGTCGTTTCAAAGAACCAGCTTTTTGTTTTGTTTTGTTTTCCTATGATATTATTGTCTTCCATGTACCATATCTGGGCTTTCACTTTGGTTATCTGATCTTCTCCTGAAATTAGAGTTTTGGTGGTCTTGCCCATCCAACTCTCTTAGGTGATTGTTAGGCTTCTAACTTGTGATCTCTCTATTTTTTTTGATGTGTATTCATAGAGATATAAATTCCCCTCTTAGCACTGATTTCATGGCATCCCAGAGGTTTTGATAAGATGTTTCTTCATTTTCATATGTTTCCAGGAATCCTTTAATTTCTGCTTTGATTTCTGTGTTGACCCACGAGCTGTTTATCATCGTGCTGTTTAGTGTCCATGTCTTTGTGAGTTTGGGGGGAATTTGTTCATATTGATATTTATTTTTGTTCCACTGTAGTCTGAGAAGGATAATAACAGTATTTAGATCTTATGAAGTTTGTTTATGCTCGATTTATGGCCAAGTATGTGTCAATGTTGTAGTATATTCCATGTGGTGTTGAGTAGAATGTATATTTTGTGGTTGTTGGGTGGAGTGTTGTGTAGTTATCCATTAAGTCCATATGGTTAAGCATCTTCCTTCTCAGTCAGATCTACTGTATGCACCTATCACCTAGCACTTGGCTCAGGGCAGGTGTTCGATTATCTGGGGCTCCACATCTACTGTTATCCACCAAAACTTGTGCACCAGGGCCAATGCTCTCTGAGTCTTCAAAAAGCAGCCCCATAGCAATGTAGAAATCACCCCCTGCTTATATTGCAGTTCTGCTGTTTAGCAGAGGAATACATTTCTGCCTAGGATTTAGAGTTGCTGCTCAGTTTCTCTATAGGCTGCTGTTCCTGCTGCAAATGGGGCCAGGAGAGATAGCTCCCTCCCCAGGACAGTCTCTGCAACTCAGGTCCCAATAGTGATGTCCTGCAGCCCAATCTGGTACTGGAAGTGGCGGTAGTGAATCCAGACTCAGGGTCGCCTCTCCCTGCTGTTTCCTCAGGGCTCTGCCTCTGGCTCCCTTACTGTACTCCCTCCATGGCACTCTCTGCCAGCATTTGGCATGGCACCACAGTAGTGGGAAATGAAGTTGCTCTGGTGGCTTCTTCCTGGGAAAAGAACTCTGCTGATTTTGGAAAATGTTGCTCAGCTTCTGTGCTCCTGGAAGCACTAGGGTCCAAGCAGAGTGACAGCTGTACCAGCAGCTTCACTGGGAGAGTCCTGGTCACTTGCTCTTGAGTCACCACTCAGTTGGCCTCTCACATGCCCACTTACTCATACACATGCATGCAGAATCATCTAAACATTCACTCACACACACAGGTACTTGCTCAATTTGGCTACCGATGCTTTCTAGCTCTCTATATTTCTTCAGAGATGGCATCTGTATAAAGACCACCCATCAGATTTGAGAGAAAAGAAGAAAAGTTGTCCACTGACTCAAAATGTGCTTAAGTAAATACTTTTATACATACAATGTTTACAGGTATGAACTTTCCTGATTTGTTCCTTAGTTTACAGACAGCATTCATTTTATCTTACAAGGCAAAAGCCAAAATGACAATCTAAATAATAATAAACCCATATACAGGTTCACATGAATGTTTTCAGTTTGCTTTAATATGAGTAAGAGCCTCTCCATTGACATACTAGTTAGATCTAGCATAAAAGATTTTAAAGAACTCTGGAATCTAGGTTAGATGATGTGTTTGAATGGCTTCTTCAGCTTTGCCAATGTTCTATCCCTTTATGCATTTCTCTGTGCCCAGAGACAAGTTGATCAATCAACTGCAGAGCTGACCTATAGGTCTTCTACATTCCTGTCCCTATTCATACCTATTATACTTCCATTACAATAAATGATATTTATGAGTCAGCTCCCCTCTTCCATGGAGCTTATAGCCCCACTAAAACAGGGAGAACGTTCTTCATTGTTGTATGCTTGAAATCAAGCCAAGTTCCTAGTACATGATAGACAGTAGGGATTCACAAAGAGTAGTGAAAGACTGAATTACAATAATACTGATAATTTGAAAATTTTATAGAGAATCAAAATAGTAAATTTCAATGATGGTGCCCCAAACAACTCCGGCTATTTATTTTTTAGTAATTCAGATTTAATATATGGTCTCCTTTAAACTTACACTTAAAAAATACAATTTAGGTTAATGTTATAATTATACAATGTTGGCAACTTGGGTAGCTAGTTTTCTACTCTACTTTTGAATTCTCTTTTATTGGGACATGATTTGGCGGATTTCATGTAGGCACCCAAAGAGCTACATAGAAATGAAAGTTTCTTTCAAATACTAACTCTAAAATCTAAGCCTTAATTAATTTCTATCAGCAAATTAAGAGATAATGTTAGTTTTTACACTTGTTCTCAGCTTAATGCTTTAACTATTCTTATTAGGAACTCTTAGCACACACAAAAAGGGATCAACAAAACAAATGATTAGCTCTCTGGTCACCTTGCTAGACTTCAATGATAGTTTAATTTGTTAAAAATGCATTTCTAATAAACGTAATTGTCATTTATTTAAGGAACCTCATTTTAGTATAAACACAAAAGTATGAATCTAGGTAACATGTGTTAGTACTTGCTACTATATGTTCTTTATATACCCATATATAGGCACATACACAGATTTTCAATTGCATAAAAAGTATAAAAATTATCTCTTATAGTTCAAGTTAAATTGCCAGATTTTATATTTTGATTTCTAAATTCTCTCTTTCACAAATGTTTATCTCTAGCAAATGGAGATATATATTCACTTAAAAGAAAAAAAATATCTTACAAAAGCATGCTTTCTGGATTTCTTTTTCTTTTAGGCCTCCAAGAAAATATAAAGGACAATATTTAATGTTCTTTGCTTATAAATGCCTAAAATGAACTACAGGTCATTGAATCATAACAATTAAATGTTTTATTTTTCCTAATTGTTTTGTGTCATGTTAACCAACAAAATTTTCATCTTTCTAAACATTAGAGAAGCCTATCTTACAAGTTGTTTTTGTTTTTAAGTCAGTAAATTGTATATAACATGGTACAATGAATTTACTTTCCAATTAATTTGTCTATTCTAATCAGTCTAATAGGGAAACTAACTCATTTAACACTAAAGGCAGATGCTTAGAAAGCCTTTAGGGAATTGACCATTTTATTGCAGTTAAAAAGTGTATTATTTGAAGGAGCAAATGGATATAAGATCTCCTTTTATGCTTGGACCTTGGTACTAAGTTGCAGTAGGCCACACTCCCACTGTTAGCCTTAATAGGATTAGTTTGGGTATTATCAAAAGAACAATTAACACCTGCTGATGTGATCACAGATGGTATCAAAGAGTAAGAGGAACTCAATTTTACAGGCACACTCATCTCAGACTTTTATATTGGTAGTGCCAGTACAAAAATTACTACAAAATTCAGTGACAATGTTTTCTGTAACTATTAGTGGTACACAATCAAAATTGGTATAAAATTAAATGTCTTTTCTAGCTTGTTTAATTGTGAGGGAGCAGGTCTTATTTGATCATCTGCTAGTGTTAGCTCACTGACTTTGGATATGCCATTTAATTTCTCTGAGTATAGGTTTCCTTACCTGCAAAATTGAGACCAGTGATAGCATCCAGCTCCCAATGATTATGGGGATTAAATGAGATAATACAGGTAAAAGGTATAGCTCTGTTCCTTACATATATAAATATGGGGGAGGTGGGATTGACAGTAGTTGATATCTGCCTGGGGAAGGGGAGGCATACCTCATCAATAAGGGTAACTGCACAATAGATATTTGTATACCTAACCCTGAATTGTACCCCACAATTTTAAAATAAAAATTAAAAGAGGAAATAAATAAATAAATAAATATGAGTCTTTATTTTCCTGACTTTTATAATGTTATCTTTTTTTTTTTTTTTTGAGTTGGAGTCTCACTCTGTTGCCCAGACTGGAGTGCAGTGGCCACTCTTGGCCACTGCAGCCATGACCTGCTGGGCTCCGGCGATCCTACCACCTCAGCCTTCCGAGTAGCCAGAATTACAGACACGTACTACCATGCCTGGCTGATTTTTGATTTATTGTAGAGATGAGGTCTCACCAAGTTGCCCAAGCAGGTCTTGAACCCACGGGCTTAGGCAATCCACTCACCTCAGTCTCCCAAAGCGTGAGATTACAGGCTGAGCCACCGAGCCCGGCTTAATGTTGTCTTTAATGATTCTGTAGACACTACAGGGCAGCTTTAATACATATGAACTTAGAAATACTTTATGGTTTTGATAGCTGTCATTAGCCCACTTTCCAGGGAAGGTCTATAATTGTAATTATGAAATTATTATAAATTTTATTTTATGACTTCCTATTTGGAGATTTTTTTCCTTTTAGTGAAATGCACTTCACTTACAGATTAGACTTCTTAGAATAATTTAATAGTAAATTTTCATTGTAATATACTGCTATTACATTTTGCTAGTTTTATTCACCTCAGTTATCAAGTGATATTATTATAGTTTCCTGAGATTATAGTTTCTTAATCTAGTTTGTGTTTAGTGTTCTGCTAGCCTTATAGAATGAATTAAGGACATTAAAGACTTTCCTGTGTTCGACCTATTTAGATAGTCTAGAAGTTACCTATACTTTGACATTTATAGAATTTCACCTTAGTGTTTGTGAGCAAAGGGCAGGGAATGAAAGGAAGATGACTTGATTTTTTTTCCTTTGGTTACCTGTATTTTAATTATGAGTGGGTTTTGAAAATTTATACTTTTCTAGAAAACTCCAGAGGTGTAGAATTCTGGGAAAGCCAAGAAATCTCCCAAAATAGAACATGGAATCTAGTTCTTTTAAAAGATAATTCAACTGCTTTTAACGATAAACTTTCAAAAATTGATTTCTCTTTAAGTTGCCCAAAGGAATTTTAGATATATTCACTGATATTACATTGTTTGTTCCTTTTGAACAAACTTCATGAAGAATTGTTTTGAAGAAAAGAGACAGAAATTTGGATTATCCAGAATCAAATGACCAGACCTACTTCACTTCCATTAGAATGGCTACTGTCCAAAAAACAAAGAAATAGAAAACAAGTGTTGGTGAGGGTGTGGAGAAAACGGAAGCTTTGTATAATGTAAGATGATGTAGCCTCTATGGATAACAGTATGGTGGATCCTCAAAAAATTTAAAAATAGTATTACTATATAGTCCAGCAATTATACTTCTGAGTATATACTCAAAATAATAGAAAGCAGGGACTTGAAGAAATATTTGTACACCCTTGTTCACAGCGTCATTATTCATGATAGTCAAGAGTGAAAGCAACCCAAATGCACATCAGTGGAAAAATGGATAAGCAAAATGTAGCAAATACACACACTAGAAAATTAATCAGCCTTTATAAAGGACATAAATTATTATACATGCTACAACATGAATTAACTTTGTATGCTAAGTGAAATCAAGCAGCCACTGAAAGACAAACCACTGACTGATTCCATTTATATGAGGTACCTAGAGTAATGAAATAATAGTAACAGAAAGTAGGATGGTGGTTGGCGAAAAACTGGGAGAATGGAAAGTTACTGTTTAATGGGTATAGGCTTTCAGTTATGCAAGTTGAAGAGACTTCTGGAGATAAATGGTGATGGTTGTACAATAATATACATGCACTTAATATCACTGAAGAGTATACTTCAAAATGAGTAAGATGATAAATTTTATGTTATGTGTTTTACCATAACTTCAAAATGTGTTTTAAAAATCAGTTGGATGCAGTGGCTCACACCCGTAATTCCAGCACTTTGGAAGGTGGAGGCGAAAGGATTGCCTGAATCCAGGGTTTCGAGACCAGTCTGGATAATGTGGCGAGACCTTGTCTCTAAAATAAAATAATAGCCAGGCATGGTGGCATGTGTCTGCGGATCCAGCTACTTGGAAGGCTGAGGTGGAAGGATCACCTGAGCCCAGCAGGTCGAGGCTGCAGTAGCCGTGAGCATGCCATTGCACTCCAGACTAGGTGACAGAGTGAGACTTCTACTATAAATAAATAAATAAATAAATAAATAAATAAATAAATAAATAAATAAATAAATAAATTAAATGACCAGAAATTGACTGAGTCAAGCTAAGGAATGTTCCTTTTGCACTGTCCCTGATCATTTTAAGCTGTACAGGGTATATTCCCTCCATACATAGTCACTAAGAAAAAGTTCTGTGGCTTATTTTTGAATCCTTCAGTCTTTTTATATATTAAAAAAAGTTGGCAAGTAAAACTCTAAGTAAACACCTAATAATTTTCCCTACAAAACAGTTTTTCTTCTATTAGAACACTCTCCACTGGAAAGACAGACCTAACTCTCCTACACTTTATTGTGTGCACCTGCCTCTCTTGGACATACCCACTATATCTTCGTCTCACTTATTTATACCTCTAATTACTCCATTTTCCAAATTTCTGTTTTTTTCCCTTCCTCTCTAGAATGAGAATCTGTTTCCCCTCTATTTCTACTCTCATAGCATGAGTTTCAATTTATTAGTGTTCTTTGTTTCCCTTTAGCCCATAAGTTTTTATGTACATGCAGCAGAGTTAATAAACCTCTGAGGACTTATTCTGTGCAAGGTACTATATTAGATTCCATGGAGACAGCAGCATAAAAATTTTAGCCAAAAATTTCTTTTCTCATGGCGCTCATATTATAGAAGAGATGGGCAATAAATAAAATAAGCAGTCCATATTATGTTGCATATGTGTGAAAATAAAATGAAAGCAAAGAAGGAGATTATATATGTAGGATGGGGAAATATTATATATATATATATTTATATATATGAGTCTAGTCAAGTAAAAAGACAAAGAATTCAATAAATAATGACTGCAGACTGTTATGATGATGACAGGGAAGAAGTAAAGGGAGAAAGAAAGAGAAAAAAGAAGAGAGATATTATTTCCTTTACAAAACTATTACAAGACTTGAGGTGAAGTACCAAAATTATGGTACATAATCTGAGTACAAATAATCTGAGTACAAACAAATAGATGTGGTATAGTGCCTGTACTCCATGTGCAGCTTATATCAAAGCAACTCACACACACATTGGCTCTTGTTCCCATCAGCCTTCCAGGTCACATATGAGCTAGGGAGCCAAAGAAGCTGTGCCCTTGGGATGTCCTAGGATGGCCTCTTGATAAACTGAAGGTATTATTTCTATTGTATTTTTTTACTTACATTCTTTATTAAAACTCAGTTCACGTCATATTTTATTAAAACTTCTTTGTGCATTGTGAGTCTGACAGCCAACTTTTAACTAGAGTTGTACTGCTCTGGTAATCTAAAGAGGCAAGACTCGCTCTTTAGAAATCAAGATCTGCAAAGTCCGGTGCAGAAAACAAATTGATCAAAGACAGGCAGGAAGAAAAAAAATATGCGAATAACTAAGTGAAAAACTGAAAGGAATGAGAGAGAAAATGACTGTAGCATGGGGAATAATGGCTCTTTCTTCCCCATAAAATCAAGTTAAGAATCTTGAAATGGGGAGATTTTTCTGGACTAGCTGAGTAAACTCAATGTAACAAAGAAAATTCTTATAAAAGGGAGGCATGAAAGTCAAACACAGAGATGTGACAAGGGAGGGAGCCAGGGGTTGGAATAATGTGCTTTGAAGATGGAGGAAGAGATTGTGAATCAAGTGATGCAGGTGATCTCTAGAAGGCGAAAGTGCTAAAGAAACAGATTTTCCCCTGAAGCTTCCAGAATAAACACAGTACTGCCAACACTTTGATTTTAAACTTCTGACCTCCATAACTGTTAGGGAGTAAATTCATGCTGCTTCAAGTCACTTCCTTTCCTCAAAGTCATCAAAATCAATGTTTTAACAGAAATCGCCTTAAAAAAAAAAAAAGAGCACAGGAACAAAAACAAACACTCCCCCCCCCCCCCCAAAAGTCAAGCATTCAGGATTCAGTCCAGACTAAATATTTCTGGTTTTCAACTACTGTTAATCTGTGATTTCCAGGAAAACATTTGTTTACTATTTTATTTTAGTAGAAAATGCAATAAAAGTACCATGTCAAGTATATATATTTTACACTATCATATATAAATGGTGTGAATAATAATTCTCCCTAATAATAATACTAATTATTTTTAGGTAAAACAGAAAAGAAAAAAAAACACAGGTTAATTTTTTGTCACTCATCATTGGTTTCCACCACTGCAAATTTATGTCTAATTTTAAGAGACAAGCTTCCTAATCAGTTATGATAAAATATGTTAGAAGTTTAACTTTCAAAATTAACCATGGTATGTGAGTTTCCTTGATTTTCAATATGAAATTTGCTTCTGCAAATTATAATCAGTATAAATGGAAAGAACCTTACCAGAAGAGACACATTTAAATTGCTATCTCTCTAAAATACTCATAAAGTAATTTTTTAAATAATATGCATATAGACCCATAGCTGAAATCTGACATAAATAAAGGTGAAATATTATTTAATCAATAAAACTATCCAAAAAACGAGTCAATGTATTAACACGGCAACTGTGTGGTTTTTATTTCCTCCATATTAAGCATGTATCAGTGCCAGAATAAAATAATCATTTGCTTGTGTTGTAAATAAAGAAGTAATAGGTGACATAAGAAATTGACAGCTTAAAAAAATTTGTAATGATCATCTTCCAAATCTCCAGTACAATACCTTAAATCGAGTAGTGCTATACTAGTTAATCAATTTTTTTCATTGTTATCAATGTCACATTATGTTAATGCTTAAAGCGTAGTGTAAAGTGGATCAGAAATATAAACCTATCACTATCAGAACTAAGCATGAATGATTCTCTTAGTTCAAGTTAAGAATTCCTTACTGGGAGACTTTTATTTCTGACCAGAATGGAGTTACAGGGATAAGATTGAGATTTACCCTTTTGCCAAAACAACTGAAGAAAAAAAGAGAGATAGAGAGAAATAAACAAACAAAAAAACAACAGGCAAAATATATAAAACAATGGTTTGTAAGACACTGGATATCAGACAAGGAGGTATAGTAAACACTGAGAGATAAGAGATAAACCCTCATATGAATACTTCCTATGAGAAAGTCAAGGGAGAAAAGTTGCTAAATAAAGAACTCAAGAAATCTGTAGACAGGACTTCTGAATATTCAGCAGAGTACTGTTCAACATAGTTATAGAGAAACTACCCAAGGTAGGAAAAAGAATCATCTGAAAAGATTAGTGGAATAATACTAAACTCTCACAAAGGGTTGGAAATAATCCCTGTTTTCATTAGATATAAAAACCCCTAATTTGCTAATCACTGACTAGAGTATTTTAAGTGCTTTGCCTCAGTAGTAAAAACCACTAGCCCTACACTAAAATTTCTCTGGTCTTGCAAATTAATCTTAAAATCAAGTCCTAAAAAGATAAAACTGTTTCCAAGTATGTTAACGGTGGCTCAAATTGAACTAAAAATATTTATAGAAATACTAAAGGATATTATATATTAAAAATAATTTACAATGTGTGACATCCAGTCAGAGAATTCCAGGCATATAAAAATAAAATATACAACAAAATAAAAATAATTAATAAGCTGAAATCAACCCAGAACTGATACAAATGTTATTATTAGTAGACAAAAACATTTCAATAGTGGTTACTAGTGTAGTCTATATGTTAAAAAAGTTAGCAAAAGTCATGGAAAAGGCAAAGAGTAATCTAATTTCTAGAGATAAAAACTAAAATATATTAATTGAAAAATGCACCGAATGAGATTAATGGCGGATTAATTGTGGAAGTAAAACTACTGAAGTTGAAGAGAGCAATAAAAGCATTCCAAAATAAAACAGAAAAAAACAACAACACTTTTTATTGTTTTCAAATGGAGTGCCAATGAACTGTGGAACAAATTAAGTGCCCTTCCCAAGTGCAAGAAACATCAAAACCATACTAGGCCATGATATAATCAAATTGATCAAAGCCAGTGATAATGAGAAAATTATAAAATAAGTCAGAATGAGAGGAGCACATGTTCCTACAGAGAAATAAAGATATGGATGATGATAATATCCTCAAAGTACTAAAAGAAAAAGGATCTGTCAAACTAGAATTCTATAGTCAGCAAGAACATATTTTAAAAAATGAAGGTAAAGACTTTTTCAGATATACAAAAGTTGAAAAAATTCATCACCAACACTAGCACACTGTAAGAATTGTTAAAGAAAAATAAAAGGTGAAAATACAGATCTATACAAAAGCATGAAGAACGTATTAATCTGCAAGATTGATCACCTCCCGAAGGAACTGTTTCTAGAGCGGAATGTTTCAGCAGATGTGTCAAAGTGAATAAGCCAGGCAAGACTTAGAAGGTGTATTCAAAAGAGTTTGTTCTGAATCACTAGGCACCCAATCCTGCACCCTGTTCTACTTTTCTTGAAGTTTACCATTCATCTATCAACCCTCACACTTTTGGTGTTCTCTCCCCTATCTTGAAGCCCCTAAATGCTCATTTCCCATGTGTCCTTCCTCCCTACTTTTTACAACATTCAGCCTGGCCATAGACTTCACTTTGGTCAAAGTGAAAATATTCCACATTACCTTGTTAGGGTGAACCATATACATTTTTTGGAAGACTATAGAGGAATTAGCTGATTCTCTGTCCCCTAAAAGTGAAACTAGTTCTGAGAATTGAGAATTGAGTAGGAAGCAGATTAAAGAGTTAATAAACTTTAAGTAGCTATGATCCTGTGTCATCCTTTTCTTGCCCCTTTGGCTCCATTTGTCTTTTTGGAAGTCTATTACACTTAGATGGAAATTTAGGGTTACTCATATGGCTAATAATTGGCATGTGCCTTTAAGTATTGCCCCACACCACAAATAGACCTAGGGCATATTTCTGACTACCTAGTGTTGGACCCGGCAGAGATGTGGATTCTCCTACAATTTGCAATTCAGAACACATTTCTGGGTCAACCTGAACATGTCCTGAGGGTAATATGGTGAGTTTTTACTTATGCGGTCAATATTGAACTGTAGCTCTTGCTTTCTCTCTCTCTCCCCACCACTCTCTTGCTTGCTCTCTCACTCTCTCTCTCCTTCCCTCTTTCTTTCTTTCTCTCTCTCTCTCTCTCTCTCTCTCTCTCTCTCTCTTTCTCTCTCTGTCTCTCTTGTTCTCTCTCTCTCCCCACCACTCTCTTACTCTCTCTTTCTCTCTCACTCTCTCGGTCTCTTTTTCTCTCTCTCTCTCTTGCTCTTCCTCGGTTACAGTCCCTTCGTGTAACTGCCCCTTTAATAAATCTCTTGGTTCAGACAAAAAAAAAAAAAAATTGAACTGTAAACAACAACATCCAATGGTTGTCCAGAGTCTGATGCATGACCACCTCTTATTTTCTGGCATCAATATTTTGTTAAATAATCTCTTATTGTATGAGCAGGTACCATAACATTTGATGTTTCCAACTATAATGCAGTTGTCTACCTCCAAAACATACAGCTACTATTAGATTCATTAACTTGGGATCAGTACTGAGTATCTGACCCTGTCTTTCATATTTGTATAAGTGACTCCTGTGGACTATGTCTTAGCCCTTGCTCTGAATAAGTCTTGGTCCATACTCCAGTTCCAATAGAGTTAGAAAGCATTCCATAATCTGCTCCAAGTCCAACAAGCACCTTAACAAGTTACTGAAATGTGTCTCCACTATGGTCAGGTGGACCAATTATTACAACTTGTCAAGCAGCTCATTCAGATCCCAGTGATGGGCCCAGCATGTATAGAAACCACGAATAAGTAAACCTGCTTGCAGGAAACCCTTTCTCCACCCATACGGCCAAAAGACTAAGCTTGGTGATTCAGTTTGAAACAATTTGAAGGTGTTATTTTCTATCTCCAACTACTTTTTTTATCTTTTTAAATGTATTTTGTTCAAATAAGGATATTAACACTGTCCATAAATTGCAAGCAATCGTGTAATAGATCTCTCAAGTCTCTCTCTCATTTTTTTTACAATTCAGTGGTTTTTAGTACATTCACAGAGTTGCGCAACTATCACTACAATAAAAAATTTAGAACATTTTCTTCACTCCAAAAAGAAATACTGTACCCATTAGCAGTCATGCTCCATTTGCGTCCAATCACCTAAGCCCTAAGCAACTACAAATCTATTTTCTGTTTTTATAAATTTTACTAATTCTGTTCACATATACAGTATTGTCTTTTGTGACTGCTTGCATTCATTTAGCATGCTATTTTCAAGGTTAATCCATGTAGTAATTACCAATACTTCAAGCTTGTTATGGTTGAAAAATATGCCATTGTATAGATATACCACATTTTGTTTATCACTTCATCTGCTGGTGGCCATTTGAGCTGTTTTCAGCTTTTGAGTATGAATAATGCTGTTACAAATATTTATGAAAAATTCTTTTGTGGACATATGTTTTTACCTTTTGGGTGGAATACATCTAAGAGTGGAATAGCAAAGCCATGGGTAACTCCATATTTAGCTTTTTAGGGACATGCCAGACTGTTTGCCAAAGTGGTGGCCCCATTTTATTATTCTCCACAGCAGTATATGAGGGTTCTAACTTCACCATAGTCTCACTAATGCTTGCTATTTTTTGTGTTTTTTATTCGAGCTATTCTAGTGGGTATTAAGTAATATCCCATTGGGGCTTTGATTTCACTTCCCTGGTGGCTAATTGGCATATATAATGTAGGTTTTGATAATTTGCCTATTTGTTATTTTGATTATTTGTCTTATTATTGAGTTGTAAGTGTTCTTTATATATTCTGCTTACAAATTCACTTATCATATATATAATTTGGAAATGTACCCATTTGGTAGCTTATCTTTTAACTTTGATAATACCTTTTGAGGCATAAAATTTTAATTTTGATGACATCCAATTTATGTATTTTTTCTCATCATTTGTGTTTTTTGTGTCATATCAAAGAAGACTTGGCCTAACAAAAGTTCATAAAGATTTACTCCTATTTTAAATAATAGTTTTATAGATTTTAGCTCTTACATTTAGGCCTATGATCTAATTTGAATTAATTTTGTGTATGGTGTTACTTTTGGTGAGGATGATTCCCAACACCTGATCTCACCATTAAATGGACTATGAAAATACAGCTTCCAATTTACCACTGCCTCTCTGTACGCCAGAATAAGTCACATCATCCTTCATGTGGAAACACAGAGTGTCTCCAGTTCACATTGCCATCCTGGAAATGCACAAGCTTTACTTTTATCCCTACCTGTCAACACTGTGGAAAGCATTCAATTTCTGCCTAAAACTTTTACCAAATTCCCTCTTTTCAAGGTTCAATACAGTGTTGCCTTTTATTGACGAACCATGCTTTCTCCTATCACCCAATCATAATAAATGCAGGTTAACTACATATATTCTATAGGTCTCGCTGGACCCCCTGCAGATGCCAGGTCATCTACACAGGCAGCACCTGGACTTGATATACTCAAGTCACTACTAATACCACAAATTCTTCACAATAACCCAAGGTTGTCAAAATGTTTTCTAAATTTTGCATTTAAAAAAATTAGGGATGTTTCTCACTCTGTCATCAGGCTGGAGTGGAGTGGTGGGATCATAGCTCAATGCAGCCTTGAACTACTGGGCTCAAGCAATCCTCCTACCTCAACCTCTAGAGCAGCTGGGACTATAGGTACACATTAATACACCCAGTTAATTTTATAATTTATTTTTTGTAGATATGGGGCCTTGTGATGTTGCCCAGGCTGATCTCAAACTCCTGGACTCAAGCAGTCCTCCAGTCCCCCAAAGTGCTGGGGTTACAGGCATGAGCTACCCTGCCCAGTCCAACATTTATTAATATATTTTGTTACAATGTTTTTTATTTTATTTAAAAAATATTATTTTGACTTTAAATGATCATGGAAAGAGAGAAAAGTGAGAATAGTTTAAAATCATTTTTTGTGATGAGATTTCCTTAGATTTTATGACATCTTTATAGAAACTTCAATGTTTTCTGTAAATAATCTTTATAATAATTTTATACTAAACCATTACATAAAACTGTATCAATATGAAAATTAGACTAGATATAATTCAAAGAGTATGAACTATAACCAGTATACATGTCTACACACCTTAGGCATCATGATACACTAAACACATAAGGCTTATGGCACTTTTGAGTCATGATAAAATATTTCTACAAAAAGCATAGTAGTATTGCCTCAGACAAAACAAAAAATAGGTGTGACCCTCACCTATTAAAATTTCAGATCAACTGTTAATCTTAAATTGTGTTGGTAGAGGTGGGGGGATGGGCAGGTAATGTGCAGGGAAAATCAAAACAAAAAAAAGTTTGAAAAAGGATAAATTTATATTTTATGAACTATTTTCAACAACTTGAGAAAAAATGAGACAGATCATAAAAAACCCAAACCCACAATTTCTTTTTAATATTTAATCAGCACTTGAGAGATGAAAGGATTGGTTTCACAATATTTAAATGATCAATTTAAGAGTAAGAACAAGCAAGAAAATATAATTTGTTATCCCACTGGATGATATTATTGCAAATTCATCAAATTACTTATTTCATGAAAGTTATTTGAAGATAAAAATTCAAACCACTAAATTCTTAATGAATAGGAAAAAAAGGAGAGAAAACCCTCAATAGGCTTAAAAACTAAACTTTCATTTTTGAAACTAATGTTATAACAAAAGAAAATCTAAAGTCTTAAGTTACTCTTCATAAAACTTTTAGTGCAAATATAAAACAGTAACACTACCATACTAATATATGGGGTGCTCACTGTAAAGCATAAAGTACCCAAGATGTTGAAACCTGATTATTGAAACAGCACTTATTACTACTTATGTTGTAGAAGACAATTATCTACAAAATAAATTTAAGTACATTGTTATAGTTCAATGTCACTAAAATATTAATTTATTTTCAGTTTTCATGTTAAATAAGAATGGCCATTCTTTAGAAAATGATTCAACACAACTTTTCCTTGAGAATTTTACAGTGATATATCTCTTTAAATATCATTAAATTATTAAAAATGATTTCTTATAGTCATAATTTTATGCAATAGATCCTTAACGCTTATTCTTCCTGTCTAACCAATACTTTGTACCTTTTGATCAACATCAATAAGAATGCACTGTATATTTCAAAATTGCTAAAAGTGTAGATTTCAAATGTTTTCTCCAAAAAAAAAATGATAAGCATGTAAGGTGATGACTTTGTCAACTAGCCTATTTAATCATTCCACATTGCAAACTTATATCAAAATATCACATTGTACTCCCAAAATAATCAAATATGAATTTTATTTTCCATGAAAAATAAAATTTGAAAAGCATTTCTATAAAATTAACAGTGCTGTATCAAATATACTATTTCAAAAACATTTTCTTCAAATTATTATAAAGTACCCCAATTATTAAGATTTTGAGTATTATAAAGCAAGGGATGCCTATAGCACAATGCTTTTTACAAGATTACTATTCTGTTTGAAAAGGTATGTAGATTTGAGCCTAATTATAATTATTCTATATATTTGTTTTAATCTATGCATATACAGACATATGTCTTGAAAACTTGATATCATTTTTACTTAAAAAGTTTAATTCTGGGTATATTTTAGGTTGAAGTGCTACTTATTGAACTTTTGTTCTTTTTTAGTGAGACAAGGTCTCACTTTGTCACCGAGCCTGGAGTGCAGTGGTACGATCCCGGCTTACCTTGACCTCCTGGCTTCCCAGAGCCCTGTCCTCCTGAGTTCAAGCAATCCTCCCACTTCAGCCTCTTGAGTAGCTGGGTCTACAGATGCACCCCACCACACCCAACTAACTTTTGTATTTTTTGTAGAGACAAGGACTCACTCTGTTGCCTAGGATGGTCTTGAACTCTTGGGCTCAAGCGATTGTCCCATCTTAGCCTCCCAAAGTGCTGGAATTCCATGTGTGAGCCACTGTGGTTGGCCTTATATTTCCTTGATTTTAAAAAAAAAAGTCAACAACCATTATCTAGCAAAAAGGAAGCACATTGTTTCTTATTCCCTGCTAACATGTTCCTCACTTGGTCCACCAGAAAGTTTTAGAAAGCTTTCCGTAAAACATTGGAAAAAATATTGCTTTAAAACTGGAATCATAGCCGCCACCCCCTTCTTTATGCTGAGGAATACCGGCATCCTTTTACAATAAGAGGCAACATACTGAAACCCATTGCTTCACAAAAGGGCATTATTTGATTATTCTCAACGGGTGGCAGAAAAGCTCACTAATATTCACTTGTAGCTTTAAAATAATTATTTTACATAGCTTTAAATCACTTGTTCCCAAAGAGTAGGCCTGCAGCATCAGCATCACCTGGGATCTTGTTAAAGATGCACTTTCTTGGGTCCCACCACAGACTTACTTAGACAATCTTTGGTGAAGCATAGACATCTGTGTTTTAATAGACCCTGCAGGTGATTCTGATGCAGGCTCAAGTTTAAGAACCACTGCTTTAAAGCAATGATAGGAAGAATAGGAAAAAACCTTACATGTGCTGAAAATCATGACAGAATAATAAACCTCAGTGTCATAAACTAGGCTTGGAATCATGCTCCAGAACTTCTTAGGAGTATAACATTAGGAAAGATATTTCTTTTCCTTATTTTCTTATTTATAATATGAGAGAGATTTCATATATATTATTTTCAAAGAGTTGGTTCAGATATAAAGATAGTATGTAATAAGACTTGATACAATGTCACCAAAAATATTATATGAACGAATACAATTCTTAAACAAGAAAATGAATAGGTTCTGTTGTTAACAACAGTTAGTAAAATTTTCCTGATATTTGAATCAAACCCTCTAGTTCTGGTTCTCCTTCACACATACATGTTTAAATATCAGTCATGAAAATTGTATTGGATACACAAAAACTAGAAGAGGGCAGGATTCTATCTGGGCAAACCAAGAGGCCTGTAAGAGATTGATTTATTTAAAAGATTTATACAGAAATTTTAAAACAATTCTAAGTGATTAAAATATTGACTATATATGCCCACAAAAAGACCTTAGGCCAAAACACTTCAAATATGTATAGTCTGGTGTTTCAGAGGAAGGGACAAAAAGGACAAACAACAAAGCTAAACTGCTGAAGAGATTGAGCAGGGAGCAGTGTTTGGGTAGACTAAGCATCTAGATGAAAATGGACACTAAAGTTTTATTTATTTCTTCATCTATTTATTGAGGATAAATATACATATTTTTAAAAATATCATAACACCCTAAGTATGTTTTTAAATAGTTTGCCATGCCCAGTGGTCCCTGTTTATTTAAGATCGGTATGCAGTCTCTTAGATAATCTTTTATTTTGACTTTGCTGAAACACATCCTTTTCCTCTTGAATTTCTTTAAGTCACACTGCGGGCTGTTAAAGTCTCTTTCTAACTCCCTGGGCAGAGCATGCTAACGTGGAGCTGGAGTTTTCCAAAGGAGCTGTCATGATCTGTTGACTCAATGATCCGTTAATGACACCTGAAGGCTCACAGCAGAGCCGGCCTCAGCTTGCTGCTGCTATGGCTGGCCCATTGAGGATGCAGGTGCATTGTAAGAGGCACCCAAATCAGCCATTAAGGTCACTTTTATTAGTGGCTTCTGCTTACAAAACAGGGCTCTGGGGGAGCATGATTCAGTCTAGCGAAACCCTGACAGCTCAGAAGAGAATCACACTGTTAAGAACCAGCCACATCTTGTTACAATAAAGAAAGAAAGGAAAATAATCTTGCTCTGCTTTTACTTTCACAGACTCATCTATCCTGCTACACAAGAAACATTTAAGAACTATAGTTCTCACCGTACACCCTCATTTCTGCCCCCACTATCAGTAACTAATTTTAAATTAAATCAGCATGCCATCTTTTTTTTTTTTAATGAACTAAACTTAATTCCTTTGGACATATCTGGTTTACTGAAAATAGTTATCTGAACAAAAAGCATAACTTACAAATGTTTAATAGACTGGCAATACAAATATTGGTAATGAAAGCAAAACATTTTTTTTTTTTTTGAATTGGAGTCTCACTCTGTCGCCCAGACTGGAGTGCAGTGGCCGCTCCCAGCCACCGCAGCCTCGACCTGCTGGGCTCCAGTGATCCTTCCGTCTCAGCCTTCCAAGTAGCCGAAACATCTTTAAAACTTAATTTAAATAGCACCACTATTTCTCCCCAGCCCCATGCAGGACATTTTGCTTATGCATTCTTCTGCTTCATACAACTTTATAAGATGTAAAACAAACCAGGGCCTTCCTCTATTGTTAGCCCCTGAAGGACTTGCTCTAAACTTGTATCTAAACTTGTGTTTTTCATTTTAGTTAATGGGGTAACAATACCACACATCCAACCATTGAAATCTACCTGGAATTTTGGTTGCCTGATTTTTCTTGGAGCACATTTGATACCATTGGAGGAGCATAGCAGTATTTGTTTTCTCTATTTTCTCCACCATTCTTGATTTGTCACATAAGTAATAGCAATTCCTCTGCTATAATTGAAATTAGAAAATAATTACATTGTACTTAAATAAAGCAAACCATTACAAAGGGAGCTATAACATACTGATATAATTAGGAATGAAAAAGGAAACAAACAGTTATCCTTCCCAGAACAACTCAATTTTATAAATGGAGAAAACACAATGTTTAAAGAGCATGCAGTGTAAATATATTCATTTTTAGTTCATCACAAATAGGTCTTTGAGCTGACCAATAGCATTAGAGAAATTGATTACTGACTAGTCAATAGTATTTTCATTCATAAAAGAACTTGTCAATGAATTAGAGAAAATTCTTATTTTTTCCTGTTTGTTTTATATAACATATCGCTATATATGCATTTGTTTTCCAAGTTCTATCATTTCCACTGATGGTACATCTACTGAAGTATATTTTAGTCTTATTTATCTCCATCCTGGACAGCTGGGGAGAGGCTGATAACTGCATTCTTTCCAACTTTCACAATCCTTCTAGATGAGAATATTTGAAGCAGAATTTTCACCAAGGCACTTGCTTGCTCAAAATTTTCAATAGATTTTTGATGAAATAAAATAATACAAAATATCAACACCCTCTGTGATCTGGTCTTGACATTATTAAAAATCTTATTTCATATTCTGTTCTTTATGTCCTTATGTTCTTACTGTCCTTATTGTCTTATGCAGGACCCAAACTTCACTATAGCAGAAATCTTCCTGATCCTCCTCCACGATACATACCATAACTAATTTATCAGATTCACCCATGCTCTTCATTCTCCTCTCTGGCATACATCATGTGGTTCTCACACAGGTAGGCTATTTGCTATAGTCATACCCATTTCATCAACCAGGAGAGCAATATCACAACCTACTTAAACCGGTTGCTATTTTTATAATCACAAAAAGTAATTACATAATAATGAACTGATAAATACAGTTGAAGATAACATTTTTTTCTTATAAAAAGTAAGTAATATCTTTTGGAAATAAATTCACATTTCTAAAAGTATTGCTGTCAAGAGAGTTGAACAAGATAGTTGTAAAATACTGTAAGAAGATCATAGAAAACTAGAAAGATTCTGTATTTAAATTTCTAGCAAAAAATCTTTAAATATCACTTCACTTTAAATAAATTGAAAATGGAACGCCATGGTCAGACATACATATTGGGTGTGGTTTGTACAAGCAAGGTGACATAATTATAGAGGAAGAAAAAGTACAATAGTGGATTAATGATGATAAGTATTTGGAAAAGAAATTATGAATAATGCAAACATCATGTATGTAGAAACAGAGAAATCTAAATTCAATGCAGAGAAGATTGTCCAAATCCATAATTTACAAAAGAACTAAAAGTAGATCTACCATTTGATTCATCAATCCCACTACTTGGTATCCACTTAAAGAAACAGAGATCATTATACAAAAAAGACACCTGTATTTGCACGTTCATTGAACTACTATTCACAATGGTAAAGATGTATAATTAACCTAATGCCCATCAACTGATCAGCAAATGATAAAAATGTAATATATATGTGTATATATATATATATATATATATATATATATATATAATATATATGCTGTACATACACACATACCATGGAATACTATTCAGCTGTAAAAAAGAAGGAAATAATGTCTTCTGCAGCAGCTTGGATGGAATTGGAGATCATTATCCTAAATGGGAGCTAAGTTAAGGGTCTACAAAGGCATATAGAATTGTAACTGAACATTAGAGACTCAGAAGGGGAAGATGGGAAGAGGGGGAGGGATGAAAACTACCTACTGGGTACAATGTACACTAATGGGGGTAACAGATACACTTAAAGCCCAGACTTCTTCACCATTATTCAATGCACCCATGTCACCAAAAGCATGTGTATCCCTAAAGCTATTAAAATAAAAAAATTAAAAACCTTTTCTTCCTTTTTTTCATGAACATTTTCAAACATTTATAGTATGTATGGTCATTTTAAATTTGAGTATAATTTACATTCACAAAAGTGGACACCTCATAAGCTGGATGAATTTTCATACAGTGTACATATCTGTGTAACTATCAGTATCCTCTGTAGCTTTGTGATCATCCATGTCATTTTCTTATTGACCAGCACCCTCAGAAGGTCTCTATGCTTCCTTACAGTCACTTACCCATCACTTTCAAGGATAACTATTGTTTTTATAGCATAAATTACTTTTGTCTCTTTTTATAATATACATTATACATTGTATATATTATTTTATATGTGGTTTCTTTCTTGTAATATGTATTTAGGAAATTCTTGCTTTATGCAAATATAGATCATCCAGTCTCATTGCTGCATAGCATTCATCGTATCCTGGAGCAAATACTGGTCAGAATTTACGGAGATGAAAATTTGTTTCCTTTCTCTTTCTAACATATACCGGTTTTGTGTTGTATCACTCAATTCTATCTACTTGGACTGCTCTTTCTCTTCAATTTCCCAATCTATTGTCAAGGTATAATTTGTATAAAGCTATACATGTGACTTTCTTATAAATATAAAATGTACCACAGGTTTATTTAATTGATTAATTAGAGAACCAACAAGATGGTGAAAATTCAAAAAGCATTTGAGGAACAAAATATGTAGAAAGAGTAGGGAAAAAATGTTAGAGTAAGATTGCTAGGTGAGAGTCAAAACTGGAAACTGTTTTGCAAGATAAAGGTCTGCAAATTAACATGTAACTTCAGAATCTGATCTCTAAATAATAGTAAATAATATGTCAAACATAGTTGTATTTTCCTAGAGAATTAAATAATAAATAGTTCTTGGGACGGTGTGCTGGGCAGTTTTCCAGGGTAATACATATAGAAGACATACCTGTCATTTTGCCTTATTTCCTATCTATCAGGCTCAATTTCCATGCTGCCTGCAATCTCAGGTATTTCTGATCTCCCAGCTGGACATCATATCTCTGGCCAAGAAGCATTGATAGTACATGGAATATGCTCAATAAGAAGTTGATGAATGAATAATGGTATTCTGCCACTCTAGGGGCATATCACTCCTTGAACAGAAATTGATAATTAAGAACATAATTAAAATTTAAATTATAGCTGGAGAAACTGCACTGTAAAAGAGAGATAAATTAGAGCACATCATGATACGTAGAACACAACATGGTGCGGTTACCACGTATATGTTCTTAAAATGAGCAAATATGCGTGAGAAATAATTGATTTATAAAGTACTCTGCTTTTTCAACTGTTTCCCATTTCATCTTCTTGCCTTTTCTCTTGACTCTGCACTATTGAAACATTCTGTCTCTAATCCTCCCCTTCATTCTAATCTTGTTAAGCAAAACTACAGTAATCATCTATCTCAAGCTCCATTTTAGCTTTTTTTTTTTTTAACCTTTATCAGAGCTTGGAGAGGTTGTCTTAAGTTACATTAAATCATGGATTTTTTTGGCCACCAGTTCCCTCTCTAGCTCTGTGATCCTCTGGACCATTTTCTTATTGACCATTATCAATTGCTTGCTACCAACTTCATTAGACTTACTGGACTTTTACTGTTACTCTTTTTCAAAAGAGTACTCTTTTACCATTTAGTCTTTTACAAAAATATTATCTTCTAAAAAGCTTTGTTAAATATTAGTGTTTTTCTGTAGCTTTTAAAAATCATGCTATTTAAGGGATAATGTGTACAATGCATCCATAAGTCAAATTTGATCAGTCGTTGTTGTGCTGGTTTTCTCCATTCCTTTCAAGTAGCTAAAAAACTTGTTTTTGCTGAGATGGTTTTGAATTGAATTATGTATGCACTTGGTCAGACCTCTTCTTCTTATTTCAACTGCAGTTGATAATGCAAGTTAATGCAAGAACTCTCAACTGATGTGTGAAGGGTAATTGACAAAAATCAGAAACTTCCCTTTTATGAACATCCAGAAAAACTGCTTCTGGTGATAGCTGAAATCAGTGCCTTTTTAGCGATGTGTGGTTATTAGAATTAAAATTAATTGAATACAATTCAAAATTCAGTTCATCGATCTCATTAGCCATATTTCGAGTGCTCAATATCCACATATATCTACCATCTGAACAGGGCAAATATAGAGCACTTCAATCATTGCAGGAAGTTCTGTTGGACAGAGCTGACCCAAAGTATATGGTAGCTGTTCAATGCAAATGTGCAAACCAGTGACCTCAGCTTCATTTTTAGATAAAGTGCTTCTTGCTTTTCACAGAATTTTAGTTACCTGAGTTCACTAGGGATTGGTACTATCTAATGGGCTTATAAATGAGTTGGAGAAGACAGAGCCCAGTGAAATCTTCAGTGTGCAGATGAAATGAAGTTCTTCTGGGAATGGACATACCAAATTGAAAAACTACGCCTGAAGGCTTTATGAGGGAGCAGGCATGCATCAAATGACTTCTTTCCAAGCAAGTATAGTATGACAAAGTTAGGTGCAAGCCATTCCATTCAGACAGGGCAAAGGATTTTGTTTTCTTGGTTAACAATTGATAGAACAATATCAGGTTTGTTATGTAGTCTTCTCTCAAAAAAAAAAACACTTTGTAATTGCTAAAATAGTAAAAATATATTTGAATGAATAAATACTGAAAATATTTCCTGCTTGTGGGCAATATTTAATGTGTAAGTATCTGTGAAAACAAAACTTCACAGAGGTGACATTTTAATTTGTTTTTATAGGTTCATCATAGTTTTCCTAGTAGAGGCAGAAGAAAAGATAATCTTTGTAGAAGAATCTATAAATGCAAAACACAGAAACATTAGAGAGGGGTTGTGTTCTTTGAGAGAAAAATAGTTCTTTGTTTAAGCAAAAAATATAGAACATCATAATATAATTTTAGAAATGAATGCCAGGCCTTTATTTTTTTTAGTATATTAAGCTATTTTAATTTTTTTTATTTTAAAGATGTGGGGTACGATTCAGGGTTAGGTATACAAATGTTCATTATGCAGGTACCCTTGTTGATGAGATGTATCCCCCCTCCCCTGGAAGTTTCTCTCAACTCCCCATCCCACCCCACCCCCCTTCCCTGGCAGTTTCCCACTATTGCTAATCCCTTTCTTATAGTATTATGATAATTGTTCAAGGTCTGCTTATGAGTGAGAACATATGGTACTCTTTTCTTTGTTCCTGTGATAAATCACTGAGTATGATAGACTCTAAATCCATCCAAGTTGTTGTGAAGTTCATATGCTTATCCTTCTTTATGGTTGCATAATATTCCATTGTGTGTATGTACCAATTTTTTTTATCCTGTCCAGTTTCTATGGGCAGAATGATTGGTTCCATGTTTTTGCTATTGTGAATAGTGCTGCAAAAAACATGCATGTGTAGATATCTTTTTTGTAGAATGATTTGAGTTCCTCCAGGTATATTCCCAGTAGTGGTGTTGCTGGGTCATATGGAAGGTCAATTTCTAGTTCTTTCAGAAATCATATGCCAAGTCTTACTGCAAAAGTCCTGACTAAATGCTTATCTAGAAGGTAATGAAACCATTAAAATAAATTATATAAAAAGGAAAATAAAACTATCTAATGAGTATTTTAGAAAGATGACTCTATCAGTAATGTAGACCAGTAATTCTAAAAGATGATGCTTTTGCTCTCCAGGGGACAGTTGGCAATGTCTGGTGATAATTTGGTTGTCATAAGAGATTGGGTTGAGGCAGATATTGTCTTCTAGTGGTAGAGATGAAGAATGATTCTAAACACCTTATAACGTACAAGAGAATCACCACATAAAAAATATCTGACCCCATATGTTGGTAGTGCCAAGGTTGAGAAACCCTGATGCAGACGATGAATTGGAGAGAGAAAATACATGAAACAATAAAATTATTGAGGATACTGTTACAATAGTGCATTTAAGAAATGATGAGAGGAACAAAAGTTATACTAACATGTTTATTATTCTTAAATTTGGAAAGGCTGAGTCTTGACAAGGAGGAATACAGAGTTAATCCAATTGTCTAAATAGAACTAAAAGAAACGTGTTGCCTATTTTATGTTTTGTATAACTTATAGAATGACCTATTCATAAATTGATTGAAACTGGAAAAAGTTCCAATGAAAAAAGAAGAACGGGTGCTTCATTGTAAGCAAAATTAATGGGAAAATACCTATACTTACACATCTGAGTTTTTTTGTTTTTTTTTTCTGAGTTGGAGTCTCACTCTGTCACCCAGACTGGAGTGCAGTGGTGTGCTCCCAGCCACCGCAGCCTCGCCCTGCTGGGTTCTGGCGATCCTTCTGCCTCAGCCTTTCAAGTAGCCGGAACTACAGGCGTGTGCCACCACGCCTGGCTAATTTTTGATTTATTGTAGAGGTGAGGTCTCACCAAGTTGCCCGGGCAGGTCTGGAACCCGCTGGCTCAGCAATCCACTCACCTCGGCCTCCCAAAATGCTGGGATTACAGGCTGAGCCACCTAGCCCAGCCTGAGTTTTTTATTATTAGGAGAAAGGGGGGTAAATTACATAATTTTCTGGATAGAACATAGTTACCTAAAAGTTCAAAAGAAGCTGAACATCAGAATTCTACTCTATGACATTAAATTTCATTGGACTTTGAAAGGGTCATAGTGAACTCAAATTTCATGCCAAAAACAGGGTGTCTTTCATGTGCAAAAGCAGTCGAAATGCTTTAATATTTCACAATTCTCAAAATATATATGTACAACATATCCTTATTTAAAACATTACTTAAGCATGGTAAGCATAATAAATCCTAACATTTGAAGAACTTGAAATATGAAGAATTTGTGCTCTTTTGCTATTCGGTAATCTTAGGAATTAAATTGGATTTTTCTTTTGACCCTGTAAAATGTGAATTTTGCACAAATCTTTACCCTGCTTTTATTACCTTATCTGATATCTTTGGTTCCTTCTATGCTCCAGGGTTTAGTATATCCTGTACTTTATTTAGGATCTCTTTTTCAATTTGGTTACTTAAAATGATAATTAGTCCTATTCTGTTGGTGTGCTTACTAAAAATGGCTAGGCAATTGACTAGTTGGGTCATTGCCTGGTATAATTGCCCTGCGAAGTTTAATTGTTATTGTTTCTATATTCTTGTTCTCATGAAAGAGAATTCCCATAAAGTAATATGGCAGCAATTGTAACTGTACTTAGGCAATATGCCTCTGTAGATTTTTTTAAAAATCACAAGACCTTGCATTTTACTTAATAATGAAAAATGAATAAAACAAATTATCTCCCTTTAGTTCTACTTTATTTAATAACTCCTGTTCCTTTTCTGGACACAGAAAATTTTTATTCTTGCATAAGACTCCAGAGGTTTCATAAAAATTATAATGAATGAAAACCTTTAAATATGATATAAAATAGATAGCGGGCATGTTTAATATCTATGAGAAAATGCCACTGGTACTTATATGTTTTAAAACCTGAATTATCCTTTATTGATCTGGAATACTTAATGAGATTTTGGCAGGATATTTTAACAGATATTTTCTAGAATTCTCAGTTACTTTACATGAACATTTTAATGATTAAATTAACTCTGAAATAGTAAAACAAGAATTCCATATATTAACTTGGAAAGCAAATAAAGTTATATTCCCATGCATTAGGTTAAGAATACAGAAACCATCTTAGGTTTTTCAAAAAAGGAGTTAATTTTTAAAAATAGTTGTTTGTTCTGGGGAAACCTTATTACTGTTTGCTTTTTAGTTTGTTTTAATGACCAAGAGACATATTTAGAACATTTGCTTTCAATTTTTTCAGGCTGCAATTATGCGAGTTATGCACTACAACAAAATCACTAGTATAGCCTGGTCTGAAGTCAACTAGAAGATTTCAAAAAGCTTTGTATTGAAGGACAATATGTGCACAAAATATCCTCCCATCTGTATAACTAATCATAAAACCATCATGAAAATATATGTACATGTTGTAGAATACAGCTCAGTAAATTTTCACTAACTGATTATCCCAGTGTAACTGACACTCAGATCAATAAATCATTATCAGAGCTCCAGTAAACCCTCTTCTGTTTCTCCCAAAGGTAATTCATTCTCCTAACTTCTTATAGCATAGAATACTTTTAAATATTATTTTAGATATATATTGGATAATACGGTATGTTAACTTTAATGTCTGGCTTTAGCTCAATGTTGTTTGTGTGGGTCCTTCATACTTTTGCAAGCAGTTGTAGACAGTTATTAACATGGTGGTACATTACCCATTATGTGAATGTACCTCCATTTATCCTTTTACCATTGATGGAGATTTAAGTGGTATTGAAATAGGGACCGAGCGCTTAATTCACAGACACCTACACCAAAAGTACAAGTTATAAAAAGGAGAGGTTTATTAGCCAAGAGCCAGGCTAGCGGCCACTTGCGTGCTGGACATAACAGTCCCACAGCAAGGGGCCCCCATTAGCTATAGGGACTTACTTAAATGGGACAAAACCACATTGGGACTTTCCAAGTGGGCCAAACCGCAACATTCTGGAGGCCTAGGTACTTTTCAAGCAATGCTAGCAGGGTTCACAAAAGCGAAAAAAAAGCTGTTAAACAGTTTAACCTAGCCAGCAGGTGCTGTTGCTAGTTTCCAGGAAGGGAACTTTTTTTTTTAAACTGTGCAAAGGCTGAGTACATGCTTAACTGTGCAAAGGCTGAGTTTATGCTTAGCCTAATTTTTGACATTGTGGATGTCTTTTTAAGCCCCCTTCCACATTCTCCCCCCTTTCAGTTGTTCCTGGAGTCAAATCATTGACTCTTCATATAGGGGATTAATTGAATTCTGAGGACCATTAATTTTATTGATGACACATTATTTTTTAACATAACCAAGGAAGCTTATGCATGGGTCTTGGTTTTTCCAAGGAGCAATAGTTTGCACCCCATGCAGCACAGTGGTATTGTCCTGCTTTGTGGCAATGGCTGGTCCCGATGCTGGGCAAGCATAAAAACCAACAGATTTAAGTTCTTTTTCATAAGCTAAGGTGCCGCATTTGTTAGTGTGTGTGCCCCCGGGGGTTAGACTTAGCCATAATTTACAAAGTTTAAAATTAAAAACAGGCTGCCTGCTTCCTCTGTAGGTGGCAATTACAGTCCCAGTGACGGTATTTCTCAGTTCCCAGGAACAGTTCCCTGGAGTATAGGGATTATGTGGGTTAAGCCAATAGGCCTCAAGCTGGGGAAAGTATGCAAGGAATATGATTAAGATACTGGGCCTGCAAAAGTTTTATCTTTAGAGGATCTTTTCCAGTAGTTGGTTTGATGACTTTCCATGTTTCCGGGGACACGGTGGTGGCTGCCTTTACTTGTGAATGATGAATCCAGGGGCAGACACCACTGACTTTGACAGCCATAGGAGTAGTAAGGATTATTATGTGGGGCCCTTTCCACCTTGGGTGAGAGCCTCAGCTTTGTGCCATTTTATCCAGACCTGGTCACCGGGCTGGAATGGGTGTGGATGTTCCGGAACTGGTTTCCAGAAAGCTACCTGCACGGTCTCAGTGACAGCTTGCTGAACTCTTTGAAGAGCCTGCAGTGACTGAAGCAAATTATGGTTAGACAGTTCTGGTGCTTTTTTCCAGTCCAATTTTTGGAAGTAATGGCGGGGGCCATCCAAACAGAATTTTGAAGGGAGTTAGACCTTTGATGTAGGGGGTACACCTGGTCCTTAAGAGGGCATAGGGAAGGAGTGTTACCCAACCTTTGCCGGTATCCAGGGTTAATTTGGTCAAGGTCTCTTTAAGTGTCCGATTCATTCTTTTTACCTGTCCTGCACTCTGGGGATGATAAGCACAATGTAAGTTCCAATTTATCCCCAAGGTTTTTGCAATACCTTCAGTAAGTTTAGAAATAAATGCTGGGTCATTATCTGAGCCTATTGAGATAGGTAGACCATATCTTGGTATGATGTCATTTAAGAGTTTCTTTACTGTTACAGAAGCAGTTTCAGTTTCTATAGGAAATGCCTCGACCCATCCCAAGAAGGTGTCTACCAAGACCAATAGGTGTCTATATCCATATTGCCCAGGTTTGACTTCTGTAAAGTCTATTTCCCAATGTCTCCAGGGGTTAGTCCCCTATCTTGGACCCCTTGGGTGGATACACTGACCTTAGCATCATTAGTCTGCTGGCATGACATGCAGCCTTGAATGAGCTCCTGGGCGAGCTGGTCCAGATGAGGAAGATATAATTCTTTTCTCATAAGTTCAGTGAGTTTTATCCTTTCCAAATAAGTACCTTCGTGGAGCTGCCTTAGGATTTGTTGTCCCAGGACTTGAGGGAGGAAGGTTCTGCCATCCTGAAGTTGAAACCATCCATCTGGGTTTGAGGTTGTCTGTAATTTTTGTGCAACGAGGAGGTCCTTTTCTGTATATTTTGGTGGCTCATATACAACCGGAGGAGGCAGCGCCAGCAGGCAGGTGGTTCTGCAGTAAGCAGCTTCTTTGGCTGCTTGGTCTGCTTTTCTATTTCCTATTGCCTCTTTTGAGTTTCCTTTTTGGTGACCCAGGCAATGGATGATGGTGACTTGTTTGGGGGACCATATTGCTGCCAGGAGGTCTAAGACCTCCACTTTATTTTTTATAGTTTTCCCCTCTGCGGTGAGCAATCCCCGCTCCCTGTAAATTGTCCCATGAACGTGTACAGTTGCAAATGCATACCTGCTGTCAGTGTAGATGTTGACAACTTTTTCTTCACCTGCTTTTAGGGCCTCAGTTAGGGCAATCAGTTCTGTTTTTTGGGCCGATGTTCCCTGCAGAAGAGGCTCAGCCCAAATAGTTCCCTGTAGAGTGACCACTGCTGCCCCTGCATACCTTACCCCATTCTGGATGAAACAGCTGCCATCCGAGAAAAGCATTAGGTCGGAGTTTGTTCTCAGGACATTGGTTAGGTCCCAGCACAGCTTCTAGAACTCAGTTGTTTCATAACAACAATGCGGTGACCCCGTGGGACTTTCTTCTGGTAGTAAAGTTGCGGGGTTTAAGCTGGGGGTATGCTGGAACTTGATGTGAAGTTGATCTAAAAGCAGCGTTTGATAATGAGTTATTTGGGTGTTCGACATCCATTTGTCAGGGGCCCCTCGGAGTAAAGACTCCACTTGATGCGTGGCCATGACAGTCAGATTCTGCCCCAATGTTAGTTTGCCTGAGTCCTTTACTAACATGGCAATGGCTGCTATAACCTGCAAGCAGGGCAGCCAGGCTACCAGGTCCAGTTTTTTTGACAGGTAGGTGACTGGCCTGTTCCATGGACTGAGCTTTTGGGTTAGGACCCCCTAGCAGATGCCTCATCTTTCATTCACATAAAGGTGGAACGGATTTTCAATATCCGGCAAGGCCAGAGGCAGAGCTGAGACCAGGGCATTTTTAAGGACTTGGAAAGCTTTGTTTCTCTCTGGTGTTCATTGAAAATTAGCCTCTGGTCCCTTGATTATTTCATAGAGGGGTTTGTGAGCTCAGCAAACTTGGGGATCCATAGTCGGCAGTATTCTACAGCTCCCAAGAATTCCCAGATCAGCCTTTTGCTTCCTGGGGCCAGGATGCCTGCTATAGCCCGAATGCATTGGGCAGTCAGGGATCTTTTACCTCCTTTGAGGTTATACCCAAGGTATGTGGCTACAGTTACACAGAGCTGAGCTTTTGTTGCTGATACCCGATACCCTAGAGTCTGAAGTTCTTTAAGCAGGTGCCTGGTGGCACGCAGGCACTCACCTTCTGATGTAGCTGCGATTAACAGATCATCTACACACTTAGCAGAGTCACTTCAGGGTGCTGTTGCCAGAAAGTTTGGAGGACTTGGTGGAGAGCTTCATCGAGCAGCGTGGGAGAGTTTTTAGATCCCTGTGGGAGTCATGTCCAGGTTAACTGACCATTTCCCCCTTTTTAACTGGATCTGTCCATTCAAAGGCAAACAAAGGTTGGCTCTGCTTAGTCAATGGGATGCTGAAGAAGGCACCCTTAAGGTCCAGGACAGTGTATACCTGCCTCTTTGGCGTTAACCCACTGAGGAGGGTGTATGGGTTGGGGACTGTGGGATGGATATCTTCCACTCACCTGTTGACCTCCCTGAGGTCCTGGACAGGGCGGGAGTCTCGTGTGCCTGCCTTTTTGACAGGAAGAAGAAAGGTGTTCCAGGATGAGTGGCACAGCACTAGAATTTCAGCTTCCCAGAGACGCTGGATGTGGATTGCTATGCCTTTTCCGGTCTCTGGGGATACAGGGTACTGTTTTACCCTAATGGGCGTTGCCTGACTTTTGAGATGTACAACGACTGGCCATTGATGGGATGCCAGCCCAGGGAAGTTTAATTCAGCCCAGACTTGGGGAAACTCAGTCTGCAGCTGGGCAGTATGGCATTTGAAGAGTCAAGAGGGGCCCTACCTTCTGTTAACACGTATTCCTCACTTAGGGAAACAGTAACAAGAAATTTTGATACCCCAGGTGGGTTTAGTCTTACTGCTGCCGTGGTTTCCTTAAACCTATGTTGGCCTTAAGCTTGGGTAAGAGGTCACGTCCCAGGAGTGGGTACGGGCATTCTGGCATTACTAGGAATGAACGAGTTACTTCCCTTTTTCCCAAATTTATTGTTCTTTTGGTGGTCCAGGGGCATAATTGAGTCTCAGTTGCCCCCTGAACCAAGGAATGCTTATTCTGAAGCAGGCCATTATACTTTTGGAGGACTGAATGCTCAGTCCCTGTGTCCACTAAGAAGTGGACAGGGCTTTCCCCCACCATAAGTTTCACCCTGGGCTCTGGGGGGGGGGGGATTGACAGAGCCCCGGTTCCTTCAGTCAGTTCGCTGTTGAAGCACAGGAGTAGATTTCGGTGGGCACCCCCTCAGAGGGCACTCTTGTGGTCAGGGTGACCTGTCTGGGCAGTCTTTTACCCAGTGCTTATTTTTTTTACAGTAGGCGCATTGATTTTTTGCTAGTGGAGTTTTTTGCCCGGTGCCGGTTCCTCTTTTCCCTGTTGACTGCTTGGGTTTAACTTCCTGTGAAGCTGCTGCTACTATTTTAGGCATCTTTTTGGTTTGTTGACTTTCAAGTAAGTCCCTGCTATTTCACACCTTCTGGGCTACCTCAGTTAATTCTGATAAACTTTTCCCTTCAAATCATTCAATTTTCTGCAATTTCTTTCTTATATTAGGGGCCGACTGGGAGACAAAGCCTATAACTAAAACCCTCCGATTTTCTGAAACTTCTGGGTCTATGGAAGTATATGTCCAATCGGCCTCCATAAGGCATTCCAGAAAAGCCGTGGGAGATTCCTGTGGGCCCTGAGTTACCTTACTTACCTTAGACAAATTTGTGGGCCACTGGTGGTGACCCGGAGACCCCCTGTTAGAGCCCGGTGATAGGTGGTGAGAGACCCTTCCTACTGTGATTGGTGTCCGGGTTCCAATTAGGCCTCTCAGAGGGGAAGACATGGTCCACATGGTCCTGCTCTGCCAGTCTGCCATCCGGTCCCAGGACCAATTTCCTTGCCTCCTGAAGGATTCGTTCTCTTTCCTCCACAGTAAAAAAGGCTTGGAGGAGCTATTGGCTGTCATCCCAAGTGGGCTAATGGGTGAAGAAAAGAGTTTCTAAAAGGCCTATGAGGCTCTGAGGTTTTTCAGAGAACACTGAATTTTGGTGTTTCCAATTGTAAAAATTACTAGTAGAGAAAGGGACATAAACCATAAAGGGCTGGCCTCCCGAACATCCCACATCTAGTCCTGGGATCTGTCTCAGGGGAAGGACTGTGGAAGTTTGTGGTTCTGAGTTTCCCGAAGATGAGTCGGGGCTAGCTGGTTTATCAGCGATGGTTGGGCCCTCGGGAGATGCATGGGGAAGAGGGGGATAAAGGGGCTGATACGAGAACCCACTCCTGGTGAGTGACGGGCTGAAAACTTTGTGGGCCCCCTGCTCCCGCTCAGATGTAGAGTAGGGCAGGGGAATTTTATCATCCTCTGGTGGGCTCTGGAGGACCAGAGGTTTGACTTTTGGAGTTTCCTGTAGGGCTAAAACACAAGAAGAATTAGCTTTTATTTTGGCATTTTTTATCCATGATGGCTGCTGGATTACCAGGAGGTACCAGGCAGTGATGTATGGGATCTGGTCCGAGTGGCGTCAATAGACAAACTGTTGGACCTTCCCCAATATGGCAGGGTTGAAGTCCCCTCCAGCGGCCAGGTGCAATTAGGAAATGTGGGCCATTCGAGGGAACAAAAAGTGGTTAGGTTTCCTTGGTTTACCAGATAATCTGACTGCTGTGCCGCTCCTTGGAAATCCTTGAAGTGGCACAAAACCAGTTGCAGAGGGGTGTCAGGCTTAGAGCACTGCTGCCCCATAATATCGTTAGCAATGACAGACACAACAGTGAGTAACACTGATCAAATAAAGACAATAACACAAACTGAACAGACAGACCTAACTGCCCGAGGGCAATACTGGAGGGCCCAGTGACGTCTCACTGGGACCTTGTATCCAGGAATTAGTACTACGTCCAGCTTTCCTGCGGGTCCAACCAGAAGTGCACATAAACAAAACAGGAACTTGACTCACCTCTCAGAGGGCTCTGGGGACATTGTGAGTCTGCCAGAGATGACAGTCAGTCATTTGTGAGTCCACAGACTCACCAGGCCTGATGAACACTGAGATTCACGGGTATGCAGACCCACAAGGTCAGCTGGTGATTGGGGTTGGGGATTAAGTTCTTGGATCTCGCAAGTGAGCCACCAAATGAAATAGGGACTGAGTGCTTAATTCACAGACACTGACACCAAAAGTACAAGTTATAAAAAGGAGAGTTTTATTAGCCAAGATCCAGGTCAGTGGCCACTTGCCTGCTGAACATAACAGTCCCACAGCAAAGAACCCCCATTAGCTATAGAGGCTTGCTTAAATGGGACAAAACCACATTGAGACTTTCCAAGTGGGCCAAACCGCAACATCCTGGAGGCCTAGGTACTTTTCAAGCCATGCTAGTGGAGTTCATAGAAGTGAAAAAAAAGCTTTTAAACAGTTTAACCTAGCCAGAAGGCGCTGTTGCCAGTTTCCAGGAAGGGAACTTTTTTTTTTTTTAACTGTGCAAAGGTTGAGTACATGCTTAGCCTAATTTTTGACATTGTAGATGTCTTTTTAAGCCCCCTTCCACAATATCTCGGTTTCAGTTATTATAAAGAGTAATAGTCTATTCTATTATATGTCATTTGGTAAACACTGGTACACATTAATGATAAAAAATATACTAGAAATGGAATTCCTCAAACATAGATATTGTGTATGTTCACATTCAGTAGAAAAAGTCAAATAGGTTTATTCCCAAAAGTTGTACCAATTTTATAGCTACCAGTTGTGTTTGAAAACTCTGCTCAACATCCTCATCAATAATCTTTCTTTTTAGCCATTTTGGTGATTGTTTTGTGGTATTTCATTATGGTTATAATTTCCCTGAATCCATTTCATATTGACCATTTGGATTTTGTTGACCATTTGGGATATTCTAAAAGAGAGGTTAATAATGCAGAGAAATGTTTACAAAAGTGATAAATGGGCAGGAAAGGGGAAGAGCAGATGTTACTTTGTGTCAGCACACTTTCCCTGCCAGTGTCCTGTAGTGCCATCCTACCTAAGGTGCTGAAGTACACTGCTTCTGAAATGGGCTGCCTCAGCTTCCACTTTCGGGACCTGAAAATGGCAGAGGATACCCTACCCTTGTAGTTGCCTGTCTGTTCAGTTGAGAGTTGAACATAGAGTACCTCCTGCCAGTGCCTCCTGTCTGTGGAACCAATCATAAAACAAGGCAAGACATTCTAGGAAGTGCCATTTTCTTTTTTTTCTTTTTCTTTTTCTTTTTTTTTTGAGTTGGAGTCTCACTCTGTTGCCCAGAGAAAGTACCATTTTCAAACTCCTACCGTGCACTTCCCCCCATCTCCACTCCCAATAGAAAGGACATCTTGGAAGTTCAGGAAGAAAGCTATATGACAATTGCCTGTATCTTGTCCAGTCCCGTTTATCTTAGTTCTAAATATCAAGGACCAATGAGGTTCATAAGAGTTATAGCCACATAACTCTGCACATAAATGTCTATCAATGTTTTCAGGAAACTGGTTCATCAGTAGTTTTCATGTATTTGATGTATGTTCAAGAAAAGTGGAAAGTAAAGTACTTGCCCTCATGAGTCTTGTAACTTCTTAGTGAATAAAGAAAAATACACATGGAACATTAGTTAGTAATACAGAAATTTGGGAGACTGAATTGTCATAATTGACTATGAGTTTTCAGTGATTTTACTGAGAGCAGGAGTGGAGAAATGACAGCAAATGTAGTTGAGATTGCAGTGGGGTAGAGTTCCATCTCAAAAGGTAAATGATATTTGAATAGGAGGAAGGAAGAAGAAAAAGCATTTTGGTCAACAGGAGCAATACAAGTGGGACAAAGAACATAGCATGGAACAGTGACATCTTTCTAAAATATTAAAATTCTGTCTTACCATGCTTTGAAGTATGCTTTGGAAGAATATAGTAGAGTCAGTTAAACATTTTTAACAAGATTGCTGTCAATTTAGAAATCTAGAAACCACACTGTGGGGGGAATAAGGAAACAGAGATATCTAGCTCCAAGAGAGGAAACTTAAAAGGAATGTTCTATAAAGTATCATGTTGAGGAATGTGTAAATTTGTTTTGGTTGTTCAGAGAGGAAGTCTTCAGTGTACAAAAGTTAGAAGCATCCAGCTGCAACTTCAGTGAAAAATATATATCTTAGAAGGCTGAGGTGGAAGGATCACCTGAGCCTAGCAGGTGGAGGCTGTGGTGGTTGTGAACATACCACTACACTCCAGCCTGGGCAACAAGAATGAGACTCCAACTCAGTGTGTGTGTGTGTGTGTGTGTGTGTGTGTGTGTGTGTGTGTATCTCCATATAAACAATTGTTATCTTGTAGTAAAATATACTACCTCCTGAAGGTGCCTCTGGCACCAAATTATTCTCATAGAAGTTAAATGACCGACTATACGACTATACCATGGAAGAAATTCCTGCAATCAAAATAAGGATGATGATTCTGATGTTGATCTAGAATAATTTGGGGTATGTATGGTGACATTTATTAAGGAATTTGAAATCCAGTTAGTTTAGGCTTTACTGACTGATATAATTAGTTTTTTTTTTCTTTTTTGTATTTCTGCTTTGTGCCAGATACTAGGGACCAGGTAAATGAAATAATGCAGTGTTTTCTGGAGGAAGTTTGGAAAAATTCTGATTTTAGAAGCTACTCTATGAAAACAATGAGTGTGAGGTAAAATAATGCTGAGAAATTCTGCATCCATTTATCCTCTTAATAATAACAATAATTCACATAATATGAAACACTTTCACAGTTGTGTGATGTCCTTTAGTAAATACATCTGCTTAACCTCTGAATCATTCAGGATTTTCTAAATTTATCTGGAATTTTTTGTTCAAGAAAGTATCATATCAACATTGTGGAACTGGTACTTGCATATAGTTAATTTTTTTATATGTTTTCATTGTAATCACAACTATAGCCTATGGGAACCTACAGTCCAGTAAGGGTGATAGTTACAATACATACAATACATAAAGCAGTGCTATGGGAGTGAATGCATGTGCTATGAAAACACATATCTAACTTACCCTTGTGGTGGAGGTGAGGGTAGAAAAACTCTTGAGAATACATAAGCTATGGCCTGTAGGATACTCAAGAATTATAGAGAATGGGGAAGGAAAGAGCGTTCTCGACTTGACATTTAAAACATATTAACACAGACTTGTTTTGCATCTCAGGCTTTCTTTCAGGGTCACTACAAAGTTCACTGAAACATAGAATTATACAATCTTAGGTATAGGAAAGAAGCATAGAGATCATCTAGTCCAGAAGCCTTTTCTAGAATGATCTAACAAGAGGCCATCTAATCTCTCTTTAAATGTTTTTAGACACTGGCAACTTGCTATCTTACCCCCTCCACTGCCTCTACCACCCCACTCTGCAATTAAAATGAAATCCACCTTGCTGTAACTTTCACCTGCCCAGTTCTGCATTCTTTAGCTGCACAAAAGAATCCTGGGCTTTATAACCTAGGGAGTACCAGAGTCATTTTCTGTTGGTGATGGAATTTAAAATCAGATCTATTTAATGGAGTTTCTGGTTGCCCTGACCATTCATTTTAATATCAGACATTTCACTACTTTTAACATGCAAAATATATCTGCCCATCTTCAAATTTTCTTAAAACTACAATACAAATATTGAGTTTTATATAACGTTTTATTTATCAAGGGAGTATTTTAGGGATTTGGTTTTGGCATCTTTTTGTAAAAATGTTAGTTCTTAGGAACATTTTCATAATTCAGCAGGATCTACAGCGCTAATGGACCTGAGCAGCAGGATCCTTGGATCACATACGATAAATACTTCACAGAGTACTTGCAATTTCAATTCCAGAGCCTAATGCTGGCTGTAATTCATTTGTTTTTCTTCACTTACTGAAGGTGATTCACAGCAGTCATCTGATTTGAGAAATCTATTGCTTTTGCTCAATTCTAAGTTCATAGTTCAAAGTTAAATTAAAGTATGGTAGTGGAAAAATCCTGATAGAGATTGAAAAAATAAGGGTGGAGAAATAAATATTTTTCTATGAGCTAAAGATTCTTTTAAAGGTATTTAAATCACTTGGGGACAAATTAGACTTTTTGTTTGTTTGTTTCATTTGGGGTTTCCAGTGCTCAGAATACTAAAAGATAAGAAAAATATGTTCTTCTCTTGATTAAAAATAAATAGCCACTAATCACACAATAGCTTTAAATTTCAATTCAAAGACAAGATAAGAAATACAACCTGCTGGTCTGTGTATAAGTGTATGCATGTTCAGTTTACATTGCAAAAATCAACATGTATACGATTTTTTAAAAATTGGTTAAAATTGCTGTCTTAGCTTTAAACATAATTAGAATTTTAGGTATGTTTATAGTTCAATTCAAGCAATTTTGTAATGTCATAAATGAGGAAACTGAGGCCAGTAATGTTAAATAACTTGTATTAGAATTAGAAGCAGAGAATCTCTGAAGATTTTCGCTGTATATGCAGTGCTCTTTTACTTTGTAATAGACCAGTAGTGTTACAATACATGTGAAAATATTTTTACTCTTTAAATAGTGACAGTAGTCTTATTTGAACAAATATGGTTAAGTTCAAGAAAATGGAGCAATCTAAATTTGAAAAACTCCCGAACCTGCAGGTTCGAGACCTGCCTGAGCAACTTGACGAGACCTCATCTCTACAATAAAAAAAAAAATTAGTCGGGCATGGTAGCGTGCACCTGTAGTTCCAGCTACTTGGAAGACTGAGGTGGAAGGATCACCAGAGTCCAGCAGGTCGAGGCTGCAGTGGCCGGGAGTGGCCACTGCACTCCAGTCTGAGTGACAGAGTGAGACTCGAACTCAAAAAAAAAAAAAAATTTTTTTTGAAAAATAAACCTTCTAAATTTCATATTCAATGTTCATTATTTCTAATTTTCATGTATTTTTTCCCACCAGAGAAATCACCTTTTGGGATCTTATCTATTGAAGAACTTCTTATGGTAAGAATATTTAATAAATTACAATTTTATAAAAATGATAATATTATGTTTATTACATGACATTTGTGTTTTCAAATAGAATTTCTAATTTACAAAGGACTGAGAAAAAGATGCATCATATATATTGATGCTACATGTCAAATTACAGATACTAAAATGGAGTCACTATATATCTGCTATTTATTTTCTCTGAGATACGAATGTCTGATGGAAGATTGAAATGTTACTTCTTAAGAATGAGTAATAATGGTGCTTTTTAATGGGCAAGTGAAAGAGAATTAAAAGGATTAAAGAAAGAGAAATATGAACTCCAGAAGTTCCCCTGGCTTCCCTAGCAAAATAGATAGCTCATCTTTGATAGGCACTTTTCCCCCCTGATAACCTTTTATTTTTTTGAACTTGTATAATCACTCAATATGTATGTATTTATACTTTTATTGCTTATTTTTCCCACGAGAAAATGACTTCTAGGGGAGCCAAAATGCTGTACTATTGGCAAATGGCTGGCCCATCAGCATTTGTTGAATGGATGCATTGAGGAGCAATAAAATTATTATCTATTGTGAACCAGCCACTGAACTAAGTTGCTTTACTGGTAATATTTCCATTTGTCCTCATAGTCAATCTGAGTGGGTATCAGCTCCATTTTATACCTAAGAAAACAGTCTCAGTACAGAAAAAGTATTTGTTCTTAATTATGTAATTATTAGGAAGGTGCTGGAACTTGACCACTTGTTTAGCAATTTCAAATACTAGACTTAAAAAAAAAATTTTTTTTGGAGCAAGTGTCCTGAAATTCAGAATGTTAAAATGATGTGAAGAAAAAATGAATGAGAAACTGATATGAAAATCAGAAATAATATTTAGACATAAAATTTCCATTTTCAGAAAACTACACTCTACTTCTGGGTCCTCTTGATATGAGGCTGGATAGTGGATTTCCTACTTCCCGTGTGTATTTGACACTTTTCTAACAGAAGGAATAAAATGTTCCCAGTTAAATATGACCTAGTGTTAATTATTTAGGTGCTAATAAACAATTTCCAGTCAATGTTTGCCTTGTAAATATGCAATCAGAACCATTGGCCTGACAGAGCAAAGTTAAAGAAAAATATAAATTGTAATTCCAAAAAAAGTCAATTCCAGGTTTCACACTCTAATTACTGATCATGATACTGTTTTTCTTTTTAGGACTTAAGTCTTATTATTATTATTATTATTTGAGTTGGAGTCTCACTCTGTCGCCCAGACTGGAGTGCAGTGGCCACTCCCGGCCACCACAGCCTTGATCTGCTGGGCTCTGGCGATCCTTCCACCTCAACCTTCCGAGTAGCCAGAATAAGTCTCATTATTTTTAATTAAACTTTTTATTTTCAGATTATTATAAACGAACTTGCAGTTGTAAGAACTAATACAGAGAAACTCCACATGCCTTTTACCCAGTTTCTCCCAATTTTGCAAGTAATATCTTACAAAATTGAAACCAGTTTATTGACATTTATCTACTTAATATAAAGAACATTTTTATCCTGACAAGAATCCCTTCTGCTGTTCTTTTATAGCCATACCCATGTCTCTATTTTCTGTAACTCTTAGTAACCACTAATCTGTTCTTCATTTCTAAAATATTGTCATTTCAAGAATGAAATATAAATGGAATTGTGGTATGTACCCTAATAGAATTGGGCTTTTTCACTCTACATAATTCCCTGGAAATCCATACAAATTGTAGTTTGTCCCAATAGTTCATTTCTCTTTGATGCTGACTAGTGTAACCCATTTTGTTTAACCATTTACTAATTTGAGTACATTTAGATTGTTGTCAGTCTCTTGTTATTATAAATAAAGTGCTATGAACATTTCTGTACAGGTTTTTGTGAACATATATTTTCATTTCTCTGGATAATAACAAAGTATCACTATATTTTTTAATTTAAAAATCATTTTGGGCAACCCCTTCAGGTACCCTCCCATTGTGAGACCTCTTCTGTCCTCTCAATAAATCCTGCTTTAAAAATATATTAAAAAATAAAATAAAATCATTTTATTTATTATCATTCAGCTGGGACCCTCACAGCACAAGATTAACTACATCAAGATAAGAGGATAACTTGACTAAGTTAAAAGGAAATTAAATAACTGCTTTTGATTGAGGTATATAAGCATCCTTACTATTATTATTTTTATTGTGGCTGGTATATGTCTGAAAGCAATAGCCTCATTTTGTTTACCTAAGAAATGTCCAGTTTCCTCATTATGTTCTCTTTTTTTGAGTATTTATATGCTAAACATTAACTGTTGGTTTATTCTGCCACCAATGCATGTTGAAGTGAGTACCAGGTTTATATTCATAGATCAATTTGTAAAGGATTGGAGCCGCAATATTTCCCTTAAGAACTGAGGACACTCTTCTAATTTGCTGGAGCATGACACGCCACAGTGTCAGGGTGTGTTTTATAGCATTTATTAATAATCTACATTTCTCTCATGAGGTATATTTGCTAGCCTGGCAATGTGCCTCTGCTCATCTAACCTTGCATTGCAAGAGAAACAGCATTCTGCCAGATAACCATATGGGAAGGATAGTGTTTTAAGCAATCCCAAAGTATAATTATATATATATATATAAAATACATATTTATATACATATATATACTTTTATATATATACCTTTTATATATTAATATATAACATATATATACTATATATATATATACACAGAGAGAGAAAGACAGATGTGTATATACATATATTTATGTCTGTGTATGTGTATATATATGACTATAAGTATGTATATATGTTTATAAGCCATAAAATGCTGCTCTATTATAAAAATTCCATACTATTGAAGGTTAAAACTAGGAGACTAAAAGAAAAGACTGTATTTACTGTATTTGGTAAGAATTGCTAGAATTGTACATGGTTTATTTATAACCTGCTAAGATAAATTGGGAATAGACTGTAATGCAGATATACCAACTATAGCAGAAAAAAAAGTCTCCTAAATTCTGAAGTTTACACAAAATTCAGAAGTTTTCACACTTCTTGTTATTTTTTCTACCCCTTCCAGTTGAGATGGACAAAATTTATACACACATTTGAGAAATATTTACTGATCACTTTCCTTATGGTGGTTCTGAACTAGGTGGTAGGAAATAAAAGTGAACCAATTCTTGCTAATGGTGCCTATGTTTTATTGGGGAAGGTCATAAATGTGCATGCAAATACGCAAATGAGAAATTTTCAGATTTTTTTTTTTTTGGTGAAAAAAACAAAAGAGTGATGGCATAGAGGGGTTAGCAGAAGACTGATGATGGCTATGTTAGCCAGGGTAGTCAGACAAATCTTCCTGAGGAAGGAACATATGAGCGAGGCATAAGTGCTGAATTGGACCCAGCAGTATAAAAACATTGCAAGAGGTAGAACATCCCAGTCAGAGGGAATAGTAAATGCAAGGAACATAAGATGGGAAGGAGCTAGATGACTCTGAGAGGCCTGAAGATCTAGCTCTCTCCATCTGAGAAATGAATTGTTTGGTCCTTGACTTTCTGGAGCTAGAGACTTGCCTGACAACACTGACCTCTCCACCACCTTGAAATCACTTACTGAATGGGTAATGAGGACAATTGTTATGGCAGGGTACAAGACGGATAGAGAATGACCCAGATATCAGCAACAAGAAGAACAGAAAACTTAAAGCGACTAATGGACATGTAAACAGAGAAACAGAAAGTTGGATTTAGTTGAGAGAATTATACACATTTTAGTTTGAACAGTTCAAGCTCTAGTAATTGGCTGGTGTGACTGGAGGGGAGGTTTGTGGGAGAAGTCTGAGATAAGCCACAGAGCCAGACATACATGGACTTTAAGGTCTTATTGACTAATTAAACTGCTTATGTCAGTAAATCATAACAGCTGCGAATATGGCCTCTGAAGTCAAAACTTCTAAGACTGAATCTCAGTACAACCACTTACCAGCCTCTAATGCTGCTACTATCATCATTTGAACATCACTTCTTAGTCTGTCAAATGGTACTAATACTTGAACTTACTTCATATGGGTATTGAAGTGCCAAGTGAGCTAGTCTCAATGAAACAGGGAAATATTTGAGAGTTTTAAGTACAGGAATTGTAAAATATTGCTCGAGTTTTAACAGATTTAGTCTGATTGTTGTGCTGAGAATACAACAAAGAGTGAATGCAAAATTTGAAGTAGGGGAGCCAAACAGGAAACAAAATTATCCAGTTTGGAGCAGGGCAGTGACAGTGCAAAAGGTAGAAAGTGGTCAGAATCTAGATATATTTTATTTTTTGTTTTATTTTATTTTTGAGTTGGAGTCTCACTCCATCGCCCGGGCTGGAGTGCAGTAGCACACTCACGGCCACCCCAGCTTCAACCTGCTGGGTTCACAGCCACCCTTCTGCCTAAGCCTTCCAAGCAGCTGGAACTGCAGGCGCATGCTACCACACCTGGCTAATTTTTTATTTATTTTAGAGATGAGGTCTCACCAAGTTGCCCAGGCTAGTCTTGAACCCACAGGCTCAGGCAATCCACTCACCTCAGCCTCCCAAAGTGTTAGGATTAGAGGCTGAGTCACGGAGCCTGACCATATTTTTTTTTTTTTTGAGTTGGAGTCTCACTCTGTTGCCCAGACTGGAGTGCAGTGGCCGCTCCCGGCCACCGCAGCCTCAACCTGTTGGGCTTGGCGATCCTTCCGCCTCAGCCTTCCGAGTAGCCAGAATTACAGGCGCGTGCTACCACACCCGGCCTATTTTTTGATTTTATTGTAGAGACGAGGTCTCGCCTGCCCAGGCAGGTCTCGAACCCGCGGGCTCAGGCAATCCACTCACCTCAGCCTCCCAAAGGCACGGGATTACGCCTGACCATATTTTAAAGGTAAACCCAACAGGATTAGTTTATGAATCAGAGGGGGGCATGTAATAAAGAAATCAAGAATGACTCCACGTTTTCTGGTAAGAACAACCAAAAAGATAGAATAGTCTTCACTGAAATTTAGAAGACACTGATAATGCATGTTTCGAATACCAGAATTCAGTTTGTATTTGTTCATTTTGAGATGCTACGGTAACATCCCAGTGGAGATGTTAACTAAGCGGGTGGACATCTGAGTTAGAATTTGAAGTCACAGGGCAGGATGACATCACCAAGAAAAGCAATGAGAAATAGAAAGGAAGCAATAAGAGGTAAACACAGGGATACTCCAGTGTTGGTCACTGAGGTAGGAAAATAAGCAAAGAAAGTGCTTCAAGAAAAATAAGAATGATCAACTGTATCACCTGATGTCCTAGAGTTGAGTAATATGAGTTCAGAGAACTGATCATTGGTGGGGATGAAAGTGAACTTAAGATAAAGAGAAAAGAAACATTGAAAGTGGTGTGCATAGAAAATTATTTCAAAGTATTTTTTCTATAAAGAAGAGAAAATAAAAGAGGTGGTAGTTGTTGGGAGGGTAGGAGTGGGAATGATCTGGTGGAGAGGGGAACTCTGATAAGGGAGAGCAATATTCCTGACTAGATGAGAAGCCATGGGATGTAGTTCCCATGGGAGAACCTTAGAAAGGATTTATATCATTGGGATGCAAGACAGAGTAAATGGGTGCAGAAGTTGATAGGAGGATGGGAGTTTGGGGAACTCCTTTCTAGTTTCTTTGATTTTTCTCAGTGAAATGAGAAACAAGGTTGGCAGCTGAATATGAAATTGAAGGAGGATACATTGAAGGTTTATAGAGAGGAAATGCATTATACACTTGTCTGTGAGGGCAGGAAACTTAATATAAGCACCAGCATTTAATTTGAAAACAAGTCAACATATTTTCCTTTTTTAGTTTATTTCTGGCCATATTCAGCTGCATAAGTACAAGTGCAAAGTTTACGGAACATTTGATTTCATTTGATTAGTGTTTTGTCAAGTGAATATAATGAAACAAGAGACAAACAAGAGAGTTGATGTAATTATATGACTAACCACAGAATTTAAATTGGGCAAGTAAAACATGAGGGTGAGAAAATGAATAGGAGAAGAGTTGGTGAGATTGTATCTGTAGAAAGAATGGATAGTGTTGAGATCCTGGAAGGTATGAGGTGTAAATAGAGAAGCAAGTGAAGAGAAAATAAGATGACAAGTTGTGAACATGAACAGGGAGAGGATGGAGGGCAGCATCACTGAAAGGATTTCAAAGTACTGGGACATCAGAGTGTTGGGAGAATCATCACATCATACATTGATATCACTAAGATTTCAGAGTGGAATTATCTTGGAAAGAGTGACAGTGAGACACGAGCTAAACCTTGAGAAATGTGGAAGAGTAACCTGAGGCAAGTAGCCAATTGCAAGAAGGGCTGGTGTGTGATAATGTCCTCACTAGAGCATTTCCTAGAGAAGGCACTGGAGAGAATCTGTAACCAGAGATGAGGGATAAGAAAGACCTGGAGTCCACCACTAGGCCCAGCAATCTGAGGAAAAAGAAAACACACGATACTTCATTGGGAAACTCTGTCCTCAGAGAAGATCTAGAGTTCCTATGAGCAAGGTAATGAAGGGAGCAGTTTCAGGATACTACACTATGAGTTACAAAGACCACAGTGGGAAACTTTCAGGTAGTATGGAAGGCTGGAGATGCGGACTAAACAGGATGTGTGCAGCCTCCGGTGATACAAATGTGGAGAATGAAAGATGAAGTCAACGACTCCTTATGGTGATCTGAAACTACTCAGAACAAGAGTGTAGGCCTGGTGGTCTCATGGAAGGGAGAAGTGGTGTGAAACTGTGGTTGTCTGAGGGATCCTCTTCACGCCTTCTGAAGGAGGTGTGAAGGCAATGGGCAGTCATTCTCTTGACTGCCGTTGATTAGGCTTTCTACATTTGGTAAAGAGGGGGGTGTTATTCTGAAGCAGAAGATTGGAAATTTGTCCTAACTTTCTAGTCTAGAAAATATCCATTTGTAAAGTTTAATAAAAATAAATATTACTGATGATCTGACCCAGTTCAATTCTAATCACTTAGATATTCCTCAGAAAGGGATACTGAAAGCTATCCCAGAAAGCTTTCCTCAGAAAGCTATCCCAGTGTTTCCCACAGTTTACTGTTAAATAGGAATCTTGTTTAGGTGCTTCTTTGATTATTGTCTGTCTTTGCTTTTTATTTTTTTATTTCTTTTTAAAGCAGGATTTATTGAGAGGACAAAAAAGCTCCCACAGTGGGAGGGAACCCAAAGGGTTTGTCCCTGTCTTTGCTTTTAGACAATAGGTGGTGACGTTCACAAGGCAGCCCTTTTGTATTGAATTTCTCCCTTGACTTGATTAAGCATAACAGATTTCCACTCTGAGATTTTTCTCACCAGGAGACTTTTCACAACTCTTCTCATACTTTCTCTTCTCTTGGTCGTCCAGGCAATAAAATCATAATCCTATCTTTTACAACATCACAGGCTGAAAACAGCATGAACACACTCAGAGGATTCTTGCTCTCATTAAGCTTTTAATTTCTTTATTGACTTTAATTAAATTTGAGAGGCTTTTTCAATAACAAGAAAGAAACATGTTTGTATGTTGGATTAATAGCATTGTATTAGCCAGACTTTAGATGATATTTTGGGGTAAAGAAATAAGCATTTCTCTTAATCTGGACTCACCAACATGAAGATTTCTCTCTCTGAATTTTTTTTGCTATTAAAGGGATGGACATTCTGCCACATGAATCATGATAAAAATTACATTGCTTCCTTGACAAAATCTGAGAAGACAATGACACTCAGGTGAAATTTTCTAAACAATGTTTCAGCCGATTTGCTTGTTATAAAATAGACTGAGGAGTGACTATATTTCAAAAAATGCAATGAATATATTTATTAATTCAACAAGCAGACATTTATTGAGTGTCTCTAATGTGTTATGCATTCTTCCAGGCAATGAAGAATGCGCCTGCTCTCATTAGTACTTAAGGGCAGAAATGTGTCTGCTCTCACATAGCCTATATTATATTTGCAGAGATAAGCAATAAACAGGCAAACTGATTTAAGTAAATTATGCATTTTCAAGTAGTTATATTTAAACTATAAAAAAAGTTAAGTAGGATTAAATGATGCAGTGACTGATGGAATGGAGGGTGGAACAACGGGAGAAGGTGATCAGAGAAGCTTTCTTTGAGTAGCTGATATTTAAGCCAAAAGAATTCCTATTTGTTACACACAGTACTTTCTCTAGTTTTAGTAAACTTTGTTTAAATCTGCATATTGATTTTAAGTAGCTATAGGCATGTGGAATTAAAGTTAATGGGGAAAAATAAAAGTTTATTTCAAATAATAAAGCATTTCCTGTATTTTTCATAAAAGAGTCAAAATCAAATAGGTTAACTTGCTATATATTTGAAGTCTTTGAAAGAATTAAAGCCTTACCATAAAAGGGAAAAATGAAGCAGATAAAATTGCCCCAAACCAGAAATTTGCGCCATAGCAGATGACGTTCTATCGTTGTACTTTCCCACGTGGTTGAAAGTAGTCACTTTTGTGACTTTGGAGCACTTGAAACAAGCCTAGTTCATTCTGAGATCTGCTGTAAGTGTGAAATAAACACTGTGCTTCAAAGGATTAGTACATAGTACATGAAATATATATTTTTATTAATTATATGTTGCAGTGACAATATTTATACATATTAGGTTAAATAAAAAATATTAAAAATTAATTTCATCTATTTCATTTTACCTTTAAAATGTGACTACTAAAAATTTAAACATTTTTTGCAGCACTTGCTGGGGGTTCACGTTATATTTGTATTGGTCAGCACTGATCTATAGAATTGCCAATTCCCTTAATCACACTGCACATAATTTACAACCTAGTTAAATGAATTAAGTGTTCATGAAAGAAGACACAATTTAGATGACAAAATCCAAATGGAAATTGTTGCAGACAAAATAATGCTTATATCACCCTAAAGCTATTATCTACTAATGCTTAGGAATGACATGCTAACCAAAGTAGTCCTTAAATCTGGTAATTGTGGTATTCTGTTAGGGAATACATCATCTGGTTTGTTGAGAGAACTGCAAATTTCATGTAAAATAACACACTATACTAAGATGAACAGATAAATTTTCATTCTGTACTACTACATAGAACCTGCGTTAAAACTCACCTATCTTTTCCAGAAACCACCTTTGACCATAAGTAAGTTTTCCCTGTCATGAGTGAAACTATTATAACCAAAAAGTACAGTAATATTTTTCATCCTGATCCAAAATCATTTGCACAAGAAACTTGTTCTAAGTAATTCAATCAGTCATACAGATTGTCAGAAGGACATTCTCTAGGTAGAAAAAAAGAGGTCATCTTTTGGTGATGTTTTCATTTATTTGTTTGCCTGCATGTTTGTGTTAAACAGCCTTTTCCCAAACATGGAGACATGTTTTCAAAGTAGAGACATTTAGAAGTAAAACCTTAAATGTGTGGTAGGGATATGAGTTCACAATTTTCAGTTTAGTCCGAGCAGAAAAGACATATCTGGTTTTAGTTAAAACCCTGAAGTACTTAACATTTCCAAAAAGAACCTGGCCTGATAGGATACTATAGGCATAATACCATCTCTGGTAAATATTGTTTAGAATTTCCAAAGGATAGTGTTCTTCCAAATGGTGAGTTTTTTTGTTTGTTTGTTGTTTTTTTAACAATGACTAATTGGTTATTTGAAGATAGGCTTTTGTGGTGGTGGTCTCTCTTGAAGGAATATCTGTTTTTCCCTCCATTCTTATCTGAATCTTTTGTTCATGCTGACACATTATATTTGTAATAGTTGCATAATGATTACTGTTACTGCATAATATTTGCTTCAATACTTAGTGGCTTAAAACAACAACATTGTTATGCTCAATGATTCTGCAAGTTATGAATTTGGAAGGGTCATAACAGAGACAGATTTTTCTCTGTTTAATGATGTTTCGGGCCTCAGCTGGAGAGACTTCACGTTTCAGGGTGAGTGATCAGTATCACCTCAAGGCATCTTTATTAAAAAATCTAGTAGTTCATTCTAATTGTCAGATTGGACCTTAACTGGGACTTTTGCATAGTAGATATACATATGGTTTCTTCATGCTCCTAAGAGCATGGTTTTCTCGGAATGGTTATATCCTTTCATGGCGATTCAGAGTGTTCTAGTGAGCAAGACAGAATCTGCATGGATTTGTATGACCTAGCCTCAAAAATCACACACTGTCCTTCCCACCCAATTTTAATATTTACAAGGAAATCACAAGCCCACTGAGATTCAGAGGAAGGAGGGAACATGAACTCTACTTTTTAATCTTTATGAGGTATCACAAAATTTGCAGACATCTTATAAAGCCATCACACATTGAGGGAAAGATTTTTCTGTAGAATAAGTCCTGAAAGACAATTATTTAACCATGAAGGTGGATACTAATGGAACTGCTAGCTTTCTGGCAGTCAAATATTGATAATTATATGATTTGTATTACTGAGTATTAGGGATAATAGACAAAGAGTTGAAGTTCTTTTTTTTCTCATGGAGAAAAATGACTTAATTCATTAAGAAATTAGTGAATACCCAATTTTCTAGGAACTTGAAAAGAGGATTTGAAATTTAATCTTTTGGCATCAAACGCATTTTTGCTTTCACTGTTAATGTTAACAGCTTTCATTTTCTTCAGTCTTTCTTATCTTTTTGATTAGTCCTAAAAATAAGTGTATGAATATTACTCTTTTTGAATAAGTAACCTAGCTATACATTTTTATAGAAAATTATTCCCTGCTGAATGAGTCTGTGATCTTTGGGAAGTCATTACTTCCTTCATTCTTTAGGCTTTTGTCATTGACTTTAGGATTATTTATTTGCTTACTTTAAAAGCAGTCACTCTCCTAAATGAGTATGAATATATGATGATCAAAGTTTTGTGTGCTCATCTGTTGCTTTTATGTACATATAAAATACATGTCCCAAGCCAGGCTCGGTGGCTCAGCCTGTAATATCCTGCACCTTGGAAGGCTGAGGTGAGTGAATTGCCTGAGCCCATGGGCTCAAGACCTGCCTGGGCAACTTGGCGAGACCTCATCTCTACAATAAATCAAAAAATTAGCTGGGCATGGTAGCGCGCGCCTGTAGTTCCAGCTACGTGGAAGGCTGAGGCGGAAGGATCGCTGGAGCCCAGCAGGTCGAGGCTGCGGTGGCCGGAAGCGGCCACTGCACTCCAGTCTGGGCAACAGAGTGAGACTCCAACTCAAAAAAAAAAAAAAATACATGTCCTGGTTAGTCCTTCAGACTATTCTGCTGAGTTTAGAACAGGCGAAGGCAGTAAGAGCTTGATTTTAGTTTCGCAAATAATTTTAATATCTAAACTGGGACCTAAATGGCAAGACAACCGTAGTTAAAACAAAAAAGCAAACAAACAAAAACTCTGGGTTTTCTGAGTTGATGATGACTATTTCAAGTAAAGCAGTTGCCATTCACTAACTTTTTTTTTTTAAGCCTGGGTCTCAGTCTGTTGCCCAGGCTGGGATGCAGTGGCAAAATCATGGCTCACAGCAGCCTCAATCTCCTGGATTGAAGGGATTCACTTTCGTCAGCATGCTGAGTAGCTGAGAATATAGGTATGCACCACCACATTTGGCCAATTTTTGGATTTTTTGTAGAAATGGGGTCTTGCTATGTTGCCCAGGCTGGTCTCAAATTCCTGGGCTCAAGCAATCCTCTTACCTCAGCTTCCCAAAGTGCTGAGATTATAGACATGACCCACCTCACCCAGACTCACCATCATTTCTAGGTTTCTAAATTCCAACCTCATAGAGTAACTTGGTTTTGCTAAAACATGAAATGGTCTCACCTTGCCATGTCTTGGCACTTGTTCCCTTTGTCAGTCATGTACATCTCCTTTTTGCCAGAAAAACAAACAAATAGTGAAGACAAAATAAAAACCCACAGCTTTTTCTGGTTAAGATCCAGCTTGATTTTCAACTTGCCTTTTCTAATTTCCCAAAACAGTAGCTCAGGGATCCCCGAGCCCTGGTCTATCGCCTGTTAGGAATTGGTCCACACAGCCTGTTAGGAATTGGTCCACACAGCCTGTTAGGAATTGGTCCACACAGCTGGAGGTGACCAGCAGATAAGTGAGCAAAGCTTCATCTGTATTTACAGCTCCTCCCCATCACTTGCATCACCAACTCAGTTCCATCTCCTGTCAGATCATTAGATTTTCACAGGGGAATGAACCCTATGTTGAATTGCACATGTGAGAAGTCTAGGTTGCGAGTGCCTTATGAGAATCTAATGCCTGACGATCTGAGGTGGAACTGAGGCAGTGATACTGGTGCTGGCAAACGGTGCAAATACAGATTAACATTAGCAGTGTGGTTTGACTGAAGAGACCATAATACATCAATTGCTTGCAGACTCATAGCAAAACGCTATCAGTGAGTGGCAAGTGAGTTGATGTACTTCAATTGTACTGCTGCATCTGGTGGCAGCCTCTAAGACAGAATCTGAAACTTATTTTAGTCCATGCATGACTCAGTCATTATTTTACTAACTACTTCTATCTGTGCCTCTCCCACACTATGCCTTTGTCTCAGTCACAGTTTTGGTAAGCCCACATCTAATCCTAGCCAAAATAAGTAAAAAAAAAAAACAAACATCTCTGGAGAACAGCTTTGAAAAGGAGGAGAGACCCAATGATGAGACAGCTGTCTCTAAGACTCCCAACAAAAAGAAAACTGCATTTAAAAGAAAATACCAAGTCCTACTTCTATTATGGGTTCATTACAACATATGATTCACATTCTCCAAGCCCACTTTATATAACATATGGTGACCAGCTATCCGTGACACCTTCAAAACTGCTTCGCCACATGAAGACCAAACACTCTGCATTAAAGACAAGCCTTTGGAGCTGTTCAAAATTTTTAAAAAAATGAACATGAAGAACAGAAGGAATTACTGAAGGTCATCACTTCATCAAATGTGTCTGCTTTGAGAACATCATTCTTGGTGGCTAACCACATTGCTAAGCTGCACTGAGAGCATCATTCTTAGTGGCTAGCCACAAAGCTAAGAAGCCCTTTACTATAGGTGAAGAGTTGATTCTGGCTATTGCTAAGGACATTTGTCATGAACTTTTAGGAGAGGCTGTAGTTCAAAAGTTGGCACATGTTCCTCTTCGACTAGCACTATAACTAGACAAATTTATGAAATAGCAGAGCATATTGAGGCACAATTGTTAGAGAGAATTATTGAGTCATGGTATGCAATTCAGCTTGACAAGTCTACAAATGTTGACAAGGCCACAATGCTTGTTTTTATGCAACATATTTTTCAGGAGGATGTCAATGTAGATATGTGCACTTATGTTTCCAACGAATACCACAGCTGGAGAACTGTTCTAAGTCTTTGAATGATTACAAATAAATAAAACTGAATTCATCATTTTCTGGCTCTCTCTCTCTCTCTCTCTCTCTCTCTCTCTCTCTCTCTCTCTCTATATATATATATATATATATATATGAACACTCATACATGGACGGATATATAGATATATGAGTGTTCATATATATATATATGAACACTCATACATGGACGGAGTGGCTGCTATGGCTTTCTTGTTTCACCACACGGGTCAAAGAGGTTGCTTCTGAATGTGAGTCTACATACTGTGTTATCCATAGAGAAATACTGGCTAGTCAAAAGATGTCACCTGAACTTAACAACGTTTTACAGGATGTGATTAAAATTATTAACCACTTAAAGCACATACTCTTAACTCATGTCTATTCATGCAGCCCTGTGAGGAGATGGACACAGAGCATATACATCTTCTCTTACACACAGACATGCGATGGCTTTCCAAAGGTGGATCATTGGCCAGAGTTTTTGGGTTATAAGAACCAATCTAGATATTTTTTTTAGAAAAACAGTCACTACTGGCAGCACATTTTGGTGATACAGAATGGGTTGCAAAACTTGCTTACTTGTGTGACACATTCAACCACAATGAACTAAATTCATCACTTCAGAGGAGAACAACAACTATGTTCAAGTCGGCAGATAAGGTGGCTACATTCAAAAACCAAACTGGAATTATGGAGACAAGTGAACATTGTGATTTTTTATATGTTTCAAACATTAGCAGAGATTTTGAAAGAGATTGAGCCAGGTTTTCTTTCTCCCAGCTGGTGCATGATCACCTATCTCACATTTCAAAAGAGTTTGAGCATTACTTCCCAACCACAAAAGATCTCTGAACTGGGAAGGAGTGGATCCGTGACTCATTTGTGAATAAGCCAGGTGAATCAACTTTATACTAGAAGAGGATAAACTGCTTGAGATCACAAATGATGGAGGCCCTATAAGTATGTTTGAGACAACTTCCAATCTCTGTACATTCTGGATTAAAGTCAAGGTGGAATAACCTGAAATTGCCACAAAAGCACTGAAAGGCCTGCTTCCATTTCCAAAATCTTATCTTTGTGAAGCAGGGTTTTCTACAGTGACAGCAACCAAAATGAGATTACAGAGTAGGTTGGACATAAGCAACACACTTCAGATGTCACTGTCTCCATCACCCTCAGATAGGACCATCTAGTTGCAGGAAAACAACCTCAGGGCTCCCACTGATTCTGCATTGTGGTGAGTTGTCTAATTAGTTTATTATATATTACAAAGTAATAATAATAAAAATAAGGTGCACAATAAATGTAATGTGTTTGAATTATCCTGAAACCATTCCCCCACACTGGTCCATGGAAAAATTATCTTCCATTAAATTGGTCCCTGATGCCAAAAAGGTTAGGGACTATTTTACCTTCTATCTTTCAAAATGTTTCACCACTTATCATTTATATCATTGATACTTGTTTTGTTGTTTCTCTATATTTTTCTCTCTAAATGGTAAGCTTGCTTGGAGATGCTTTGTTCTATTTTGTGTGTGTGTGTTTGTGTCTACCTCCATTATTAGCACATTATAAACTCAAAAAAGTATGCTTAATATAGTTTTGACTCCAGAATCCAAATTATTTGTGTTGAGTTTGCTATTTGAGACTAAGTATTTCCAAGAGACTTCAGCTTATTTTATTATGTTTGACCATGTGCTTTGTGTCTCTACCATTTCATGAGAGGTGGCCTTATGAGAACTCCCCTGTAATAAACTTAAAATTTGAAAGCTGATTTAATGGATAGACTATATTTTTTAGACAGTGATGAAAAACAACCCCTGAATGAGAGGACTGATATTTGATGTATGATATTTGTAATTTTTCTAATGCATTCTACCAGCTAATCACTTCTTGTTCAGTGTAAATGTGTTTTCAATCTCCTGCTATCCAAAAAGCTACTCTATTTATTTCTTGGTAATTATAAGTTAGCTTGTCTATTAAGGTCCATGAAATAAAAACAGCAGTTGTGAAAAAGTCATGCATGTATATTATTATTTGAGAAAAACAAACAACAACAAAAAGAAGAAACATTCTTCCCTACTTTGTTGGGTTTTTTTTTTTTTTGTCTACCTTGAGTTTTTTTTTTAATTTAACTATGGCTTTTACTTATAATTTGGTTTTTAGTTATTTTATTTGTAAATTTTTGCTACTTTATAACACGTTGTTATTTTGGCTTCAAGATTATAGAAAAGGCATAATAATAGTAATAATTTATAACTAGACTTCACTTTAGAGTTTCTGAAAACATTTTCACATACAGGGTCTGACAATTAAGTCCACGAACTTGCCACTGTGAGGTTACATTGGCAGCTCTGTACAAACAACTAGATAAGGCTTCATAACCTTGATACAGTGTTTCACAACTGTGTTTGTGTTGACATGCGGCAGTGTCTTGCTGAGTGGTATTTATTGTTGTTGCTTGTTTTTGTGTGCCATTGTAAAAATGTTGGAACTTGAATTAGAGCAATGAACAAACATTAAATTTCTTGTTAAACTTGGCAAGAGTGAGAGTAAAATCAGGGAACATGTTAGTCCAAGTTTATGAGGATAATGCCATGGAGAAAATGGTAGTGTGCAAATGGATTAAACATTGTTCTGAGGGGAGAGAAAACATCACTGATGAAGAGAAGCCAGGACACCAGTAACGAGCAAAACTGATGAAAACATTGCAGAAAATTCATCAATTTGTGAGTCAAAATCATCAGCTGACTACGAGAAGCATAGCAGACCAAATAAACTTTGATAGAGAAATAGTTTGAAAAATCTTAACTGGAAATCTTGGCATGAGAAAGGTATTTGCAAAAATGACCCTGAAAGAGCTCTTACATGATGACAATGCACCAGTTCACACAGCACTGTCTGTGAGGGAGTTTTTAGCCAGTTAACAAATAACTGTACTGGAACACCCTACATACTCACCTGATCTGGCCCCCAATGACTTTTCTCTTTAACCAAAGATAAAGGAAATATTGAAAGGAAGACATTTAGATAACATACAGGACATCAAGGGTAATATGACAACAGCTCTGATGATCATTGGAGAAAGAGTTCCAAAATTTCTCTGATAGGTGGACTGGGTGCTGGCATCGGTGCATACCTTCCCAAGAGGAGTACTTCGAAAGTGACCATAGCGATAGTCACCAATGAGGAATATAGTAATTTTTTTTTTAGGATGAGTTTGCAAATTTAATTGTCATTCCTTGTATATGGTGTTTGATCTAGCTTTTATTCCTGAGAACCTACTGACTAAAAACTAATGCTTTAAAAATATCTGCATGCAATTAAATTTCCTGTATTGTTCACCTCACTGATATGCCATACGAGTTCCTCAGTATATATCCTGTGTTTCATATAAGTAGACTCCTGACTGCTCTGTGATCATGCAGTGCTGAATATCTTCATTCTTGTGATCACATTTTATTCACTCTCATTTCATTCCTTTTATACCATTTGACCACCTATCTTAAAATGAATCATAACCTCAGTCTTATCAACATTTTCATTCTTCTCATGATACATTTATTATTATATCCCATTGTCTGCTTTAGAGATACTTAAATATTTATAAGTAATATTGAAAGTTCCTCAAAAGAAGAAAATATCATAACTTAAAATTCTTATTACATAATATATTGTGCTAAATATAGCTGGTATATAATAAAATTTTGTGGCAATTTGATTTTCAGAAGAAAACACTTTCATTAAACAACTTGGTAAACCAAAATACAAATAAAAAAGATGATCATCACATGTCACAGTGAAATGTCCTTATATTGAGATCCAGGTCTATTCCACTTTGGCATTGAGGAAACCCTGAGTTACAATAGCGTGAATAAATAAAGCTTGTCTGAAGTCAATAGGTTTTACACAAAGGTGAAGTTTGAATAAATTATTATTGGATTAGGTGCTATATTTCAATAGTGGATTCAGTGCAAAAACCTTTAGATTGAAGAGCTGCTCTTTGAGAGGTTGTTAATAACACAATGAAGATGGTAGCATAATTCTTGTTGAGTTGATGACCTTCTTAATTAGGTGTTGACACATGCATTCAATTAAATTTAGTAATTTGCTGAATTACTGATCATCAGCCTAGAAACACTTATTTTAGTTAATAGACAGTTCTAAACTTAGCATACCTCCTAAAATAGGACTTATTTTGAATGCCACAACTTTTCTTGGAAAATGGAGAGGGAAAAATGAATAGTGTCTGCTCTCTTTATCAGTCAACATTTTTTAAAAAAATCCATCAACATATAATCATTCAGTGCATCTTATATGCAAGACTCTGGTAAACACACATCTTATAGTATTTAAATTAAAACAAAATTATTTGGACTTTTCTTCTTCATTTTTTATTATAAAGATGTGGGGTACAATTCAAGGTTAGGTATACAAGTGTTCATTAAGCAGGTATCCTTGTTGATTAGGTGTTCCTCTCCCTCCCCTGGCAGTTTCCCTCAACTGCCAATCCCTTTCTTATAGGGTTATAATAATTGTTCAAGGTCCGCTGATGAATGAGAACATATGATGCTCTGTTCTTTGTTTCTGTGATAGATCACTGAGTATGATCAACTCCAAATCCATCCAAGTTGCTGCAAAGTCCATATGTCTGTCCTTTGTGACTGCAACATATTCCATTGTGTATATATACCACATTTTTTTATCCAGTCCAGCTTCAATGGACAACATGGCTGTTTCCATGATGTTACTATTGTGAATAGAGCTGCAACAAACATACATGTGCAGGTATCTTTTTTGTAGAATGATTTGAGTTCCTCCAGGTATATTCTCAATAGGGAAATTGCTGGATCATATAGAAGTTCAATTTCTAGCTCTTTCAGAAATTGTCACACTGTCTTCCAAAGAGGTTGCACTAGTTTTCATTCCCACCAGGAGTGTAGACGTGTTCTTCTTTCTCTGCATCCATGCCAGCATCTGTTATTGTTTTATTAATGATGGCCATTCTTACTGGGATTAGGTGGTATCTCAATGTGGTTTTGATTTACATTTCTCTGATGATGAGTGAGGTTGAGCACTTTTTGACGTGGCTCATATATCTTCTGCCCATATATCTTCTTTTGAGAAGTGTCTATTCATGTCTTTTGCCCACTTTTTAATGGTGCTTTTTTTTTTTTCTTTTGGTGTGTTTGAGTTCCTTGTAGATCCTAGATGTTAGGCCTTTGTCAGATATACAACTGGCAAATATTTTTTCCTATTCTGTGGGCTGGCTCTCTGCTCTCTTGATGGTTTGTTTTGCTTTGCAGAAGCTCATTAGTTTGATGAGATCCAACCTGTCTATCTTACTTCATAAGGTATAGGGATTTAGAGTTCTAAATAGGAATTGGTTCCCAGCTCCAATTTCCATAAGGGTGTTTCCTGCGTTTTCTACAGTTCTTATAGTTTGAGGTTTTATGTTTAGGTCTTTGATCCATTAAGAGTTAATTTTTGTGTATGGTGATGGGTAGGGGTCCTGTTTCAATCTTCCGCATGAGATCAGCTAGTTTTCCCAGCACCATTCACTGAATAGATTCTCCTCTTCCTAGTGGTTGTTGTTGGAAGCTTTGTCAAAGATGAGTTGGTTGAGAAATTGAGGTGTTGCTTCCAGAATCTCTATCCTGTTCCATTGTTCTATATGCCTGTTCTTGTACCAATACCAGGCTGTTTTGATTACTGTAGCCTTAAAGTTT
>NW_007231431.1:377425-421012 GCF_000164805.1 Carlito syrichta | reverse complement strand
CTGTTGCCCAGACTGGAGTGCAGTGGCCGCTCCTGGCCACCGCCTCGACCTGCTGGGTTCCGGCGATTCTTCCGCCTCAGCTTTCCAAGTAGCTGGAATTACAGGCGCATGCTACCATGCCTGGCTAATTTTTTTGATTTTATTTAGAGATGAGGTCTCGCCAAGTTGCCCAGGCAGGTCTTGAACCCGCGGGCTCAGGCAATTCACTTACCTCAGCCTCCCAAAGCGCAGGATTATAGGCTGAGCCACCAAGCCTGGCCAGGATTGTGCTTTTAATTTGGGTCTCTGCCTGTTTGTTGTTGGTGTATAGAAATGCAACTGTCTTTTGTACATTTATTTTGCACCCTTTGACTTTGCCAAAGTTCTTTATCAGTGCAAGCAGGTTTTTGACAGATTCTCTTGGATTTTCAAGGTATAGGATCATATCATCAGCAAAAAGGGATAACTTGACTTTCTCTTTCTTATTTGGATAATCCTGATATCCTTCTCTTGTCTAATTGCCCGGGTAGGACTTCCAACACACTGTTGAACAAGAGGGGTGAGAGTGGGCAGTCTTGTCTTATTCCACTTTTCAGGGAAAATGTTACCATTCTGTCAATTAGCAATATGTTAGCTGTTAGTTTATTGTAAATGGCACTTATTATTTTGAGGTATGTTCCTTCTATACCTAGGTGTTTGAGTGTTTTTATCAAGAAGGGATGCTGGATTTTATCCAAAGCATTTTCTGCACCTAATGAGATACTCAAGCGGTTCTTGTTTTTACATCTGTTGATGTATTTAATTTCATTTATGTTCTTGCGAATGTTGAACCAGCCCTGCATCCTGGGGATGAAGCCTACTTGGTCATGGTGGATGATTTTTGAGATGTGTTTTTGGATCTAATTTGCTAGAATCTTATTGAGAATTTTTGCATCTATGTTCATAAGGAATATTGGCCTGTAGTTCTCTTTTTTGTGTGTTGGATCTTTATCTGGTTTGGGTATCAGTGTGATGTTAGCTTCATAAAATGATTTGGGGAGAATTTCATCTTTCTCAATTGCCTGGAAATCTTTCAGTAGGATTGGTGTCAGCTCCTTCTTGTATATTTTGTAGATTTCTGCTAGAAAGCCATCCAGTCCATGGCTTTTTTTGGTAGGTAGTTGTTGTATGATGGAGTCAATTACTGGACTGTTATTGGTCTATTTAGTGTCTCAATGTCTTTTTGTTTCAACCTGGGGAGGTTTGTGATGTCAGAAAGTCCTCCATTTCATTTAGGTTATCAAGTTTGTTTCCATATAGGTGTACATAGTAATCTTTGATAATCTTTTGTATTTCTTCGGGGTCAGTTGTGATTTGATCTTTTGTATTTCTGATTTATTTATTTGGGCTTTTTCTCGCTTTTTCTTGGTCATTCTGGCTAGGGGTCCAATAATCTTGTTAATTCTTTCAAATAATTAGCTTTCTGTTTTGTTGATGTTTTCTATGATATTTTTGTCTTCTGTGTCTTCTGGGCTCTTATTTTGGTAATTTGAATTCTTCTACTAAAGTTGAGGTTTTGGTGGTCTTCTCTTTCCAGTTCCCTTAGGGGATTTGTTAGGCTCTCCACTTGAGATCTTTCTGTTTTCTTTATGTGTGCTCGTAGAGATATAAAACTCTAGAACTATTTTCATGGCATCCCAGAGGATTTGGTAAGATGTTTCTTCATTTTCATTTGCTTCCAGGAATCTTTTAATTTCTGCTTTGATTTCAGTATTGATCCAGTAGTTGTTCTGCATCTTGTTGTTTAGTATTCATGTCTTTGTGGGCTTTGGGGAAATTTTTTTGTGTTGATATTTATTTTTATTCCACTGTGGTTTGAGAGGGTGCATGACAAGATTTTAACCTTATGGAATTTGTTTATCTTTGAGTTATTGCCAAAGATTTGATTGATTTTTGAGTATGTTCCATGTGGTGATGAGTAGCATCTATATTCTGTGGTTGTTGGGTGGAATAATCCATAGTTGTCTATTAAGTCCATTTGGTTGAAGGTTAAGTTTATGTTGTGGATCTCCTGTTGATTTTTTTTGCCTTGATGATCTATCTAGGGCTATTAGTAGGGTATTCAATCCCCTGCTATAATAGTGTTAGATTCAATATCTTTTCTTAGTTTATAGGAGTTGCTTTATAAATGTTGGTGCTTCTGTATTGGGTGCATATATGTTTAGGATGGATATTTCTTGTTGACGGATTGAGCCTTTTATCATTATGTAGTGTCCTTTTGCATCTTTTTAAAATTTTTGATAGCTTAAAGGTTGCTTTGTCTAATATTAAGATCACAACTCCTGCCTTCTTTTCTGACCCATTTGCCTGGAAATTCGTTGTCCACCCTTTAACTTTGAGTTTGTGTGTGACCCTTGTAGTGAAATGAGTCTCCTGGATGCAGCAAATAGTTGGGTCATGGTTTCTTATCCAGTTTGCCATTCTGTGTCTTTTCAGTGGTGCATTTAGTCCATTTACATTCAGGTTGATTATTGAAATTTAATTGTTTATTCCTGTCATGAGGTTCATATAAAGTTTGTTTGTTTGTTTGTTTGTTTGTTTTTGGCTTTGGGGTTGATGCATGTGTGGGTTTTCAAGCTTCTTGTTGTACTGTATTCTTTGTTGATTCTGTGTTCTACTGTTCTCTTGGAAAGTGTGTGGTCATTCTTTTTTTTCTTTCTTCTGTGCTTGATACCTTTTTAAGTGTCTCTTATAGAGCTGGTCTGGAAGCTGCATAATCTCCTAGGCATTGGATGTGTGGGAAGGATTTTAATTCTCCATCACTGATGAAGCTGAGCTTGACTGGATAGGTAATTTTTGGTTGAAATTGTTTATCTTTGTGGACTTTGAATATAGGGCTCCTGTCCCTTCTTGCTTGTAGTGTTTCTGCCGACAGGTCTGCTGCTATTCTGATTGGTTTTCCCTGGTAGGTAGTCTGACCTTTCTCTCTTGCTGCCTTTAGGATTTTTTCTTTTGTGCCTATTTTGTGTAGGCAAATTACTATGTGTCTATGGGTTAGCCTTCTCATTTTTTAATGTCTTTTGGGGTTCTCTGTATCTCTTGTGCTTGGTGTCACATCTCTGGTAAGATGGGGAAAGTTTTCTAGGATTACCTTCTGGAATACTTGCTCCAAGTTGTTCTCCATTTCTCTTTCTTTTTCTGGGATACCGATCAGGCATAGGTTTGGCCTCTTGATATAATCACACATCTCTTGTAGGCTTTGTTCTTTTTTCTGAGTCTTCTTTCTAGGTATTTTACAGATCAGGTTAATTCCATGTTCTGGTCTTCAAATTCTGAGATTCTTTCTTCAGCTGGATTAATTCTGCTTTCCATGCTTGTCATCTTGTTATTTATTTCCTAGATGAAATTTTTTATTACCAAAATCCCTGTTACAAGTTATTTCATTGTTTCATCTTGTCTTTCTTGAGTCTTATTCACTCTTTCCATCCATTCCCTAACCCCTGTCATATTCTGTGGTGAGTTGTTGGTGACTTTCAGTGTTTGGGCATCAAGGTCTGATTTTTGCAGAAGTTTTGTGTTTGGTACACTTGAAATTGCCTGTGGCCTTCCTTTGGTTTTTTTCCTCATTTGTGACAGATTTCTTGTTTTTCTCTTTAGTTCTGTTATTCAGTGGAAGTGTCTTTTCCTTCTGAAGTTGACCCAGCCCTCTTTTGTTCCCTGACCCAGGCTCTGGATTTGTTCTATTTTGAAATAGGATGGTGGATGGAAACCTTTACTGTCTCTTGTAGTTTTTGAAATTAGAATAAAGTAGAGAATAGGGGCACTAGGATTCAGAAACTACTTGCACATTACAATGTTCACTTATTGTGGTATGTGTTCCCTGAGAACCACTTCCCACCACCACTCTATATGTCAATGCAAAGCAGGAACCAACACACAGAAAAATTGAACACACACGCACAGACATACACACACACCCCAAAACAAACTGGGATAACATCAAAGTGAAACATAACAAACAAACAAACAAACAAAAAACAACAAGAAAACTGAACACACACACATGCCTAGCACAAAATGAAAGGAGAAGAAAAGCAGAAAGACTGGGGAAAAAAAGGAATTCAGATCGAGCCATCACACATATATTGACATGCCTCTTAAACTATAAAAAATGAAAATACAAAAAAAGAAGAACAAAAGAGCAGAAATAAACTAACAACAGCAACAAAATTGAAAGATGGACACTCAATCATTCACATACACACATAAACAGAAAACAGAAAATAGAAGAAAGAAACAGAAAAAGAAAGGAAAAAACAATTTAGGGGGAATGCAGATCAAACCCTCACATACACATTCGTACACAAAGGAAAAATATTTTAAAACTAGATGAACTAGCAAATAAACAGGCAAAAAAATTAAAATTAAAAAAAAATTAAAAAAATCCCTGCCCTCTTGTGACTGACTCTGTAATTGTTCTTCTAATCCAGTCTCTCCTGCAGAACCACTTCTTTCACTCTCTCCTCAGTGTCTGAAGCAGGAAAAGAAGAGGGGCAGTGGAGGTGGGGGAGGCTGCAGTCCTCCCCTCCAACTCTCCTATGGTCAGAGATTCTCCTCTGGTGGGTTGGTATGGGATTGTCTCTTCCCCAGGTGTGTACTCCCAGAGGCCTCACCAGCCAGGCCTATCCTGCAATGGGATTCTATTGCGACTGCCGTCCAGGCTCCACCTAGGTTTGTTCCTCTCAGTCATGGCCCAGCAATATGGGTCTGATGTTCAGAGGATTGCTGGGGAGGAGGGGGTTTGGGCTAGACTTGGACTCACCACGATCTCTTTGGAGTCCTTCCTTGTCTTTTTCTGGCCACACACTTTGTCCCAAAACTGGATTAGGGATGGGGTGGGGCACCTGGAACTCAGCACTCATCAGATCCCTCCAAAGTTTGTGCTTTCAGAATATTCCCTCTGAGTCATGATCAGTCCCTGAGTAGTTGATCTGCCAGTCACAGAGATTGGATCTGTTGCTCCGTGGTGAGCAAGTAGGAGCACTTTCCTGCCCTGCCTTCAAGATAGTGGTGGAGTGCCTCTCTTTTCCTCTTTCATGGGACTTTGCCTCTGGACTCTCTCTGTAGCCCCTGCTTCCAGGTACTGAAGTGGTAAGGCAAAGCCTGGAGCCAGCAGTCTCTCCTGCTGTAGTGGGGAGGCAGAGCCTGGAGTGTGGTATCTCCCTGCTGTTTCTTCACAGGAACACTTCTGTCCAATTTTTCTTTTTCTTTTTTTTTTTTTTGAGTTGGAGTCTCACTCCGTCACCCAGACTGGAGTGCAGGGGCTGCTCCCAGCCACCGCAGCCTCGACCTGCTGGGCTCCAGCGATCCTTCCACCTCCGCCTTCCGAGTAGCCGGAATTACAGGAGCGCGCTACCACGCCCGGCTAATTTTTTGATTTATTGTAGAGATGAGGTCCTGCCTGCCCAGGTGGGTCTCGAACCCGCGGGCTCAGGCAATCCACTCACCTCAGCCTCCCAAAGGTGCAGGATTACAGGCTGAGCCACCGAGCACAGCTTCTTTTGTCCATTTTTAACAAAAAATGGTGCTCAGCTTCTGCGACCTGTCAAAAACCAGGGACCAAGCAGAGAACATTTTCTTCCCAGGAAGAGTTTTGTTGATTAAAAAAAAAAAGAAGAAAGAAAATGACACTCAGGTTCTACATCCTGGGAATTACTAGGGTCCAAACCCAGCAGCTATGGCACCAACCACTTAACCAGGAGAGCCCTGGCCATTACCTCCCTAGTCCTCACTCAATCAGCCACTCACATACCACCTTGCTCACCAGCACATACACAGAATTTTCCATATACTCCCTTACCCACACTAGGACTCACATAGTTTGGCTGGCTCAGCCACCATCTTCCTGACCTCCTATTCAAACTTTCAACAAGGAAAAAATGCCTAATGTGATAAATAAAAAATAAGATGATATCCGAATTTTTTGACCTAGAAACTGTGCTTATCCAGGGGGATAAAGTTCTTTTAGTTAAATTGTGTTGCCAATATAAAGTCATCACTGAAGCAATTGAAGAAAGGGTTAGCATAAAGAGTAGATTATGCATTCATATGAGAGTGGCGGGGGTGGGGGGGCAGGGAGGGAGGGAGGGAACTTACTTAACTATCATGAAAGTAGGGGAAAAAATTCTAAGTGGCAATAATTAACTGAGATACACAATTATGAGAAACATTCAAAAGATGTTTTAAAAAATCATTAATACTCTATCTAAAAAGTAGAGTCTGACACATTGTAATTATGACATATATTTATGCAATTAATCATTTAAGTCAAATGTATAGACGGGGCATCTCAACACAGACCTGCATAGATAATGGTTGTGATATTCCGAGTAACAGAATAGCATAAACGAGGTGATACAGAAAAAAATGTTGGCCCTGATAGATCATGACAGAAACAATCCTTAGAAAGACCTGAACAAGGATTACCAATGCTTAATGTATTGGAAAGTTATGTATAAAACCTGCTATTTATTATGATTTTTATATATAATTTTGCTTAATAACATGACAAATTAAATAAAATTCCTTATTATTTAGTACTGTTATTCTTGGCCAATTGTAGTACTATTTTGATAAACATTCATTTCTAAACAACCCATCCAATCATTAAACTAAAAAGATGATATCTGGACAGCATGAACCACCTCTCTTCTTCCTATTACTATTAGAACTCAAGTGAGAAAGATCAGTTAATGAGATCCCTAACATAATTTTGCTCCATTAAGGATTGTTTTTGTTCCTATACATTATGTTTACACTAAGGCTATGTAGACTGTGTATAGGACAACAGAGTTTATTGGAATAAAAATTTTCTTTGTAAAAATTAAATCCTATCAGGTGAATAAAAACAACTACTCTTTAAAATACACTAAATAATTTAAGCCCAGATGTTATTAAATGCAATCTGTCGAGTTTTAACTTTTATAAATGATCTGAAGTGAGATTGATCATGGCTGTGTATCAGTTAAGTTTATTTTTGTTGCAAACCACAGAAAATTCAACCCAAAGTGAATAAAAAAATAGAAAAAAACAGAAGAAAAAAATTGTGGATGAACTTATTAGCTGCTTGATTCAATTGCTCTCTCCAACTCTTGGTTCTCTTTTGAATTAGCTTCACTCTTAAATAGACTCCTTTCTGTGTTTGCAAGGTAGGTGCCATGAGTCCAAGGACCGCAGGAAAAGAAGACCGTCTCTACATGAGAAATCTCAGCAACTGTCACAGAATGTCTAATTTGTTCTGATCAGCTCATGTTTACATCCAAGAGCCAATCTCGGGAGCCAGAAAAATGCAAGACTGATATTGACCAGACTTGGGTCACATGTCAGCATTGCCCTATGAATGAAATCAGTCATGGGAATCACATGTACTGAGAGTAGAGGAGGAGTATTTCTCCATATGAGAATCAATGGTCAAAAACATACATTGCCTACTAGATGATAGATATAGAATAACCCAGAAAGTTTATAAAGGAATAGTTTGGTCATGAAGAATTGATAGATATCATCCCCTTGACTAAATAAGAAAATAGAAACACAAAAAGTTTCACAATGTTGCCTACCATATCAACAAATCGAGTTATTGTCAGTGAATATAGTGCTTTCTAAAAAACAAAAACAAAAAGATTGTCTTTTGGAATATGGCTGAAAGGAGGCAGCTAGAGTGTGTTTTTCCTATGGAGTAAACCTAGAGTTTCCTTAGTACCCACAATGGAATGGGACTAGTAGCACACCCCACAACTCATCAAAGAAGCAATAAAAACTATATAGTACAAATAAGAGAAAAATCAGTCAACCTGGGTTGGAACAAACCAGACCCTCACCTAGGTCAAGGCATAGACCACAGGCAACCTCTGGACACAGTGGGTAAGGTGAGTGAGGGGAAATCAGGAATTCTCCTGCCACAAATTTGGATGGTCTCTTGAGCCTTTCAAGACTCCAGTCCTACATGGGAAACTGCCTTAGTCATAGCTTCCTCTGCTGAAACTCACGTGGAGTGGTGCAGGAAAAGAAAGAAAGCAAGAAAGCAAGAAAGAAAGGAAGGAAGGAAGGAAGGAAGGAAGGAAGGAAGGAAGGAAGGAAGGAAGGAAACCCTAAGTAGCTCAAGTCGCCTTACTAGGAACTCAACTGTTGCTGGCAGCTTTTTTCTAGCTGGCCTAGGAGGGGATGGACCCCAAGGGCCAACTCTGCAGTGGCAGAAGTTTCTGACTGGAGTGGGCTACTGTGAGAAAACCTGAGGTTGTCTGCACTTTGACATTCAGAATGCAGACTGCCTGAGACTAAGATGGAGGAGCTAGGTGGGTCTCATTGCCCTAGCAACCTTTATCTCCCCAGATAGACTCTTTTGTGCAACCCCTGCACAACAGCAACACTTCAGTGGTAAAGGACTCCATCTCAATCCTCACTGAGATAGCCAAGAGTGCATACAAGTGAGGAGCTAGAGCTTTTTTCCCTATATCCCCATAGAAGACTCAAAACAGAAAGAGAATTTGAGTAATTCCCACAGCCTACCCACCACCTAAGGTTGGCTAGGCGTTTTTTTGGAGCAACAAAAACTAAGCAGAAAGACCACAACCATCATCACAGCTAGCTCTCTCCTGCAAGTGCCACATCCTGACCAGAGGTCAACAACACAGCTAATCACATCTGATTCCATACTTCAGCTTTTAAAAAGGTCTGATCCCAAACCCCAGCTAACACCACTATCCACGCCAGTTTAGCAACTCAGGATACCTTGAGCTTGTGCAGGTTCACAGCACAGGGTTACCACAGCTGACAACTGAGAATCTCTCTACACCAAGCCTATGTATAGCCAAGGGAACTCTGTGGTGCCTACATCAGCCCCCTGCCAACCCCAAATAAAAATAAATAATCTACTCAAATGAGAAGGAACTAGAAAAATAATTCTGACAATAGTAAAAAACAGAGTTCTTCAACACTTCCAAAGAACATACTAACTCTTCAGCAGTTGACCCTAACCAAAATTAAATCTTAAATTCTGGAGATAGAATTCATAGGTTGATTATAAAATTGCTCAATGAGATTGAGGACAAAGTTGAAAACCAATATAAAGAAACTAAGAGCGAAAGGATCGCCAGATCCCAGCAGGTCGAGGCTGCGGTGGCCGACAGTACCCATTGCACTCTAGTCTGGGTGACAGAGTGAGATTCCAACTCAAAAAAAAGAAAAAAAGAAACTAAGAAAAAAATCTCTTCAGGCTATGAATGAAAATTTTTCCAAAGATATTGACATCTTAAAAAAAAAAAAACTGAAATTCTGGAAATTAAAGAATCATGTAGGAAGTACAGAAGACAGTGAAAAGATATTTAACAGTAGACTGGAACAAGTAGAAGTAGGAATCTCTGAATGTGGAAACAAGGCTTTCAAATTAACCCAATCAGACAACAATAAAGAAAAAAAGAATCAAGAGAATGGAACAAAGTCTCCAAATAATGTGGGATTATGTAAAATAACCAAGCCTAAGAATCACAGGTGTTCCTGAAGAAGAAAAGAAAACAAGTTTGGAAAATTTATTTGGAGAATAATGGAGGAAAACTTCCCTGGCCATACCAGAGATTTAAGCATTCAGATACATGAAACCAAAGAAACCTCAGAAGATTAATTGCACAAAGGTCATTCCTAAGGCATGTGATCATCTAGTTATGAAAAGTTAATGGGAAAGAAAGAGTATTAAAAGCAGTGAGACAAAAGCATCAAATAACTTAGAAAGATAAACCTATCATACTAACAGCAGACTTCTCAGAAGGAAATCTACAAACCAGAAGGAATTGGAGACCCACCATGAATCTCTTCAAACAGAATAACAGTCAATCGAGCAAAACTGAGTTTCATAAATAAAGGAGAAATGAAGTCTTTCAAACACAAGCAAACACTGACTGGCTCTACAATAGATAAAGGAGTTTTAAATACTGAAATGAAAGATCAAAATACACCAGTAGAAAAACATTGGTAATCATAAAGATCACAGGGCTTATAGAACACCACACAATAGATTAAATAAATAAAGCAAACAGGCAACCAGAAAACAACCAGTATTATGGATGGAATAGCACCTTACATATCATTATTAACCTTGAAAGTAAGTGGTCTCAATGCCCCACTAAAAAGATACAGACTGGAAAAAATAAAAAAGATACTGACTGGCAGAATGGAAAAAAAAACAAAGAAAACCAAACGATATCAAACACACACACACACACACACACACACACACACACACACACACACACACACTCCAAACATCTACTGCCTTCAAGAGAGCCATTTAACACACAAAGACTCTCATAGACTCGAGGCAAAGGCATGGAAAAAATTATTTCATGCAAATGGAAACCAAAAACAAGCAGGATTATTATATCACATAAAATAGATATATCAACAACAGTAATAAAAATAAAGATAGTTCTTATGTATTGATGAGGGAACAATCCTAAAAGAAGACATAACAATTTTAAATATATAAGCACCAGACACCAGATCTCCCAGTTTTATTAAGAAATAAAAGAGATCAAAATTAAAAATGAAGAAATCGAGCTAACTCCATATGACAACAATAAGATCTTATACCTAGAGAATCTTAAAGACTTCTCCAAAATATCCCTGAACTTGATAAATGAATTTGGGAAAGTTTCAGGATACAAAATCAATACACACAAATCAATAGCACTGCTATACACCAATAGTGAGCAAACTGAGAATCAAATCGAGAACACAATTCAATTTACAATAGCAGCCAAAACACTAAAACACCTAGGGATATATTTAACCAAGGTTGTAAAAGATCTCTACGAAATATTGATGAAAGAAACTGGAGAAGACACAAACAAACGGAGAAACATCCTATGTTCATGGATTGGATGAATCAACATTATTAAAATGATCATATTACCCAAAGTAATCTAAAGAGTCAATGCAATCCCTTTCAAACTACCAATGTAATTTTTTACAGAATTAGAAAGAAAGCAATCCTAAAATTAACATGATACCACAAAAAAGAGAGAATAAGCAAAGAAATACTAAGCAAAAAGAAAAAAGCTGGAGACATCACATTACCTAACTTCTAATTATACTACAAGACTGTATTAACAAAAACAGCATGGTATTGGTACAAAAGCAGAATCATATAGACCAAAATAACAGAATAGAGAATGTAGAAATAAACCCAAATACCTAAAACCAGCTGATCTTTGATAAAGTAGACAAAAACATACACTGGGAAAAGGACACCACTATTTGTTTAACAAATAGTGCTGGGAAAATTGGATAGCTATATACAGAAAAATAAAACTTGATCCCAACCGGGTTTGGTGGCTCAGCCTGTAATCCCATGCCTTTGGGAGCTGAGGTGAGTGGATTGCCTGAGCCCGCGGGTTCGCGACCCGCCTGGGCAACTTGGCGAGCCCTCATCTCCACAATAAATCAAAAATTAGCCGGGCGTGGTAGAGCACGCCTGTACTTCCAGTTACTTGGCAGGCTGAGGCGGAAGGATCGCCGGAGCCCAGCAGGTCCAGGCTGTGGTGGCCGGGAGTGGCCACTGCACTCTAGTCTGGACGACAGAATGAGACTCCTACTCAAATAAAAAAAAAAAAAAAAATCTTGATCCCTACTTCTCACCATATACAAAAATTAACCAAAGATAGACTAAAGATTTAAATGTCATACCTGAAACCATAAAAATCTTAGAAGAAAATCTAGGAAAAACTCTTCTGGACGTCAGCCTAGTCAAAGAATTTATGACTAAAATCCCCAAAGCAAATGCAATAAAAGCAAAAATAAATAAGTGAACTTACTTAAACTAAAAAGTTTCTGCACTGCAAAAGAAAGAACTAACAGGCAACCTACAGAATGGAAGAAGATATTTGTAAATTATGCTTTTTTTATACATCTGACAAAGGAGCAATATCCAGAAATCTACAAAGAACAAAACAAATCAACAAGAAGAAAGCAAATGACCTCATTAAATAGTGAGCAAATGACACGAAGTGATCTCTCTCAAAACAATATGTACAAATTGCCAACAAACATATGAAAAAAAAAGCTCAACATCATTCATCATTGGGGAAACACAAATTAAACCACAGTGAGATACTACCTTACACCAGTCAGAATGGCCATTATTAAAACACCAAAAAAACAATAGATGCTGGTGCAGATGCAATGAAAAGGGAATGCTTTTACACTGTGAGTGGGAGTATAACTTGGTACAGATTTCTATGGAAATCTGTATGGAGATTTCTCGGAGAACTAAAAGTAGATCTATACTTTGATCTGGCAGTCCCACTACTAGGTATCTATCCAAATGAACAGAGGTCATTATACAAAAATGACACCTGTACTTGCACGTTCATCACATCAAAATCCATAATTGCAAAGTCGTGGAGTCAACTTAAATGCCCATCAACTGATCAGTGGATAGTGAAAATGTGGTATATATGCACTGTGGAATACTATTTGGCCAAGAAAAAAAATGAACTAATGTCTTCTGCAGCAACTTGGATGGAACTGGAGAACATCACCCTAAAGCAAACTAACTGAGGAATAGAAAACCAAACATCACATACACTCTTATAAGTGGAGGCTAAACGAAGGATCTTCAGGGCATAGAAAATGATATAATGGACATTGGAGACTCAGAGGTGGAGAGCAGATGGGGTGAGGGGTTGAAAAATCAGCTATTGGGTACAATGTGCCCTGGGGGTAGTGGTGGGTACACTTAAAGCCCAGACTTCTGTGTCGCTATATAATGCAACCATGTAACCAAAACCTATTTGTACCCCAAAAGCTATTGAAATAAATAAAAGTAAAATAGATTAAAAAAAAGATTATATTAAATACAGATAAACTAATAAAATTTAATTTTATTAACATATACTAAATATTTATAAACTAATTTATTTACTTCAGAATGCAGCTATTTTGAGTTCCTGATAAATAGAAGGGTAGAGATTTTTTTCTTTTAAGTTATATTTTATATTCAGGTTCCTATTTTCTTTGATGACTTAGGAAAAGTTACATTTTAAACACAAGATTTTTATTACACTGTAAATTTCTCTTTGGATTTTCTTTAGTTCCCTCAGCTTCAATTTTACCAAAATTTGTCAAGGAAACCAAAATGAATAGACCGAAAGGTTGCCACCTTGAAAACATAAGCCATACTGTAGATGTTGCATCCTGACTTCTATTTTCTATAGAGCCCATTCTAAAACTTTGGTGCTCAGGCATTTAATCAATGTGATTGATTTATATGTATTGGATTAAGGCAAAGTTGAAACTATTACTTGAAGTCTGAGGTCAAGGAGAACAGAGCAGGGAACGGGAGCAAAGGGAGAGGGACAGAGAGAGAGTGAATTGTCTGAAACATAAAATGAAATATTGTCACATACTAGATATGAGAGATTCAAATATTTCTTGATCTTTGGAATGTGTGAAGTGTATTTCTATTAGAATGGAAATGCCTTTCAGTGTGAGCTTTCTGCATTATAAAGAAGGAAATTGGCTTTCCATTCATGCTTCAGTCTTATCTTTTATCATCAAAGATGCTGCTATTTTGGTATCAGGTTCTGAAATGCAATGACAACATATGACCTTCACAGGTTCTGAGTGGAATCCAGTGGTTGGTTTATACAATCCGCACCTGTGTCTCTCTCAGACACAATTACTTAGACTCAGGATAACTTTACATCAGCTGTGTTAATGATGTTGTATCATCAAGCAATAACATGATCATAGCTTTTGACACTGATTTTCTTAGGTATGGCATCAGTTCTCTTATAAACTTATTACCTTCTTCTTTTCTTCCATTAGTTTCATTTTATTTTGACTGTGAGGTTAATTTTCATTAAGCCTGAGTGAAATACTGAAGGGAAAATATAGATTCTGACAACTTCAACAAGAAAGGGAAAAGAAAAGTGGCAGAAGATTTCACAACAAATGTAAAGGAAGACAGTGCAACATTGACTCGGTTAAAATTAAAAGCAAAGGAAATATATGCTTAGGGACTCAACTGTGAGAAAATAGAAGAGTTTATCTAGTGTTCTTAAAAGGAGGTTGAATGACTATCTACTTGTTTTTTCTGATTCTGTTTTATTTAGAATGTTAGGCACCCTTACAATATATGAAGATAATTGTCACTTTTAATTTTTTAAATTACAAGCATTTTAACTGCTGGAAAAGGTTGAATTTTAGATTAAAAATATATGGAACATACTTTTTTTAAACTATATGACCTACTGAAAATTTAGGAAGATATGATATGAATTATTTTAAAAATATTTATTCAAGTTGACCAAGTTTTAAGAGATTTCTAGAGAACTGTAGTGTATGCCTATATGGGTGAGTGTGTGTGTGTGTGTGTGTGTGTGTGTACACACTCATGCACATTTTTTTTTTCTCCTTAACTCAAGCAATTTTGCATTGATGTGATTTTAGGTTAGGCTGGCCAGAGTAGCTATTACCCCATAAGAACTACTTCTTGAAGATCTGCTCATTTAGTATTGAAGACAGAATTTTAATGCCAAGAAAATTAGAAAGTGTCAGGCACTATACACCCACACTGAAAAAGGGGTAAGTAAATGAATATGGCCTTTACCCTGACACCTAGAAACTTACATTAAATTTGCCTAGATTTGTTGCATATTGAAAAATGTTCTGTTTGTTTTATCCTTCTGGTACTTGTGTGTTAAAGGCATTTTATGTATTTTTAAAGCAAACAGAGGAATGGGTCAAGGATACAAGTTTCAGGGACCTTCAGGGTCTGCAGTGACCAAATATCTAACATAATTAGAATTTTCAATTTTCTTCTTTTCACTGAACAAAGTTGGGGAATTACTTAAAATTCACATCCCAGTTGTCCTATCAGTCATTGCACGGATATTTTAATATACAAATAAAGTAATGAGTTATGAATATTTTAAAATTTGGAAAACTTGAAAATTGAATAAATATAAAAAATAATACAGAAAAGCACCCATAATCTTGCTATTTAGAGAAAATATTTTATGCATGCTAATTTATTATATAAGTTTTGCATAAATATCAGTGTTTACAATTAAATTGAGTTTATACAATGTATTTTTAAAATTTTGCTTTAAAATTTTTAAATCATGGGTAATTTCCTATATCATAGACCACTCTTTTATAAGATCACTTTAATGCATATATGATAATTTAGTCTTTGAATATGCTATAATTTATATAAAATTTCTACAGATTTTGGACATAGTGTTCTATTTTCTTCCAAAATAGAATGACAAATATCTGTGTTCATTATTCTTTGCAAATTAAATCTATTTCTATATATACACACATAATATTGACTAGCTATTTTCTTTGAAGTTTTTACAAATTTGCATTTCTATTGTCTGTGTGGTATTCTTATTAACAATAAAAATTATCACTTCATAATTAAATATAAAATCAACCTAAAAGATATTAAGTGAATAGGCAAAAATTTATGTCACATTTTAACTTGCATTTTAATTCTGTAGTAAATGAGAAAAGAACTTTTATCTGTCTGGGGATGGGGGAACACACCTCATCAACAAAGGTACCTGCACAATGCATATTTGTATACCTAACCCTTAACTGTACCCCACAATTTTAAAATAAAAAATATGTATAATAAAAAGAAATAGTCACATTGTGATAGCATAAAAATAAAAAATAAAGCATATTATTCATTTGGACTTTTATTTCTTGACTATATATTTATGTAATTTGCTTTTTTGCCTTTTCCTATTGCTTTTTGACATTTTATTATTTTCAGTATTCATATTCAATACTCAGACCAACTAGGACTTTGAGATGTTAGGAAGACTGTGTGCATTCAATGAATAAAAAATAAGTAATGTTTATATCCAATTTATGAATTAATAGCCACCTTACTTTTCTTGATAAGACATCATTTGAAAAACTGAACCTTTCCAAGTTATAGATTCAAGTGTCATTGGTGTTACTAAGGACAAGTCATACTTTGTCACAGAGAGACGGTCTGAGATCTTTAGTTGAAATTTTTATTGCCACAACATTTTCTAGAATTTCAGATTTGCTATTATATTATGGTCATATATCAAACACAGTTCAACAGGAAATTAGGATAGCACAAAGCTTTTTCAGTGTCCAAATAATTTTGTTAAGGCAAAAGAAAAAAAAAAACCCAGGTATAATGGCTTACACCTGTAATCCCAGCACTCTGGGAGGATGAGGTGGGAGGATTATTTGAGCCTAGGAGTTTGAGACCATCCTAGACAACATAGCAGACTGAATTCATAAAAACAAACAAACAAACAAATAATAATAGTAATAGCTGGCCATGGTGGCTGTGTCTGATATCCCTGCTACTTGGCAGGCTGAGACAGAAGGATCACCTTAGCCCAGGGCACTAGGGCTGTGAGCTATGTGCATGCCACTGCACACTCCAGCCTGGGTGACAGAAACCCAGGCTTGGAAAAAAAAATGACATAGGTATGTAAGTCTAAAACAGTGTGAATTTGTCTAAATTATTATGGGTCTCTTTCTAAAAAGAAACTAATAAAAAACCAAAACAAAAATATTAAAGAACCGGAGACCCTCTAAAAATACTGTATTAGTCAGCTCAGGCTGTCATAACAAAACATCACAGATCAGGTGGCTTAAACAACAGACTTTAGTTTTCTCACAGCTACAGAGGCTGGAAGTCCAAGTTAGAGTTGCTTTCTGATGAGGCCTATCTTCCTGACTTTCAGAAGCCTACCTTCTCACTATGTCCTCACATGGTCTTTGTGCAGAAAAAAGCAAGCCCTCTGGTGTCTTCCTTGTCTTATAAAGACACTAGTTCTATTGGATTAGGGCCTACCTTTATGACTTTATTGGCCTTAGTCACATCTTTAAAGGCCCGAACTCCAAATACGTCACAGTAGGGTGAGGTGTGTCCTTTACTCCACCACAGAAAGGAATTTCAGAGGGAGTCCAAAATATATTTTAAGTCTAGGTGCAGTGGCTTGCACTTTGTAATCCCAGTGCTTTGGGAGGCCGAAGTGAGAGGATTGCCTGAGCTCAAAACTAACATGGGCAATTTAGTGAGACCTCATCTCTACAATAAATCAGAAAAAATTAACTGGGCATGGTGGTGTATGCCTGTAGTCCTAGCAACTTGGAAGACTGAGGTGGAAGGATCACCTGTTCCCTGCAGGTTGAGGTTGCAGTAGCCGTGAGTGTGGCACTGCACTCCAGCCTGGGCAACAGAGTGAGACACCAACTTAAAATAAATAAATAAATAAAAGTTATAAAAAGTATAGTTTAAGACAGAATTTATTAGAAAGAAAGAGGCATGCTCAAGGGAGAGCATGGATCCCTAAGAGAGGACACGTGCTTGCCTTTGACAAGAAGTTTTATATACTTTTACAACGATTAGGTAAACCATGAGCAGAGGCCTGCAAGTATCTGGTCATGAGTTTTGGTTACTATCTCTTAGCCATTAAGGTCACAAGGACCTTCTAAATAATTAGTTATTGCCTGACTAGATTTGAATTTAGAACATCATGTTTGTGTTTTGGGTAATTCCCTATTGTTTCTATGATTTAATGCACTTGTAGTTCTGCATTCCAATCTGCCAGATGGTCAAGTCTGATATGCCTGGTTAGAGAAGGTCTTGTAAAGATAAGAAAGATGTCTGAATGCTTACTCTATTTTAATTTAGACCTGCCTAAGAAAACTTGCCTAACTACTTCTAAGCTATGTTAACTATGCCTGCCTCAGGGGGAATAGAGTTTTGACACATGAATTTAGGGGAAATACAATTCAGTCCAAACAGATACTTAAAGCATTGGCTAAGTCCATAATTTATAAGGGAAAGAAGAGATTCTGAGATACTGGACTTGTGAAAGGTAAAATTTCTAAAATATCTGGTAGGAATCAATATCCAAATAAGCAGATAAGTTTAATTTTTAAAATAATCTCTGTTTTCCTTCACTCACAATAGGAGTGCACAAAACCCCACGGGACAGACTATACCATGGCACATTCTCTTGATGCTCAAGAACAATACAATGCGATGGACCAATCTTAGGCACAAGTTTGCATTTCATTTTAAAATTTATAGTGTGTATAAATCTACATCAGAACATTTAAATAATAAGTTAGTTCATTCATTGTGTCAAAGTAAATGCAGTGATTGCCCATTTATTTCTCTTTTTGTTTTTTTCTGCTGATAACTTATACATCCACAGGTTAGAAAAAAAAATGAAATGTAGTCTCTGAGAGCCATCTGCCACTCTCATTCTCAGATTCAATTGGGTCACCAGAGAAGTTTTGCTGTTGGAAAATGCATTCCTCTAAGACAATTCTAACAGATGGTTATTTTGATAGTTTCCCATATTATCCTGTATTTTAAAGTGGATATACTGGTGACCATCTGAGAAAGTGCCCAGAAAGTTAGATTTCTTTTTCTTCTTGTTTTCAAATTTTTATCCAACTGAAACATTTATTCATGAAAATGACTTTATGGGAATATTGTGACATCCCCTAAGGCAATCTCATCATTTTAGCTTAGCTATACTACAAGCATAAGCAGATCTGGTATCCTAATAGAGTTTCTAATTTAGCAAAGATTGTATAATATATTAGATCGCTGATGATTCTCAGGGTACCTACTCTTCTTGTCTTCCTCCATGCCTATATCAGAATGGTAGTCTTGAAAATAAGTATCTCCTTCCTCCAAAAAGATTGTAGTAATTTTAGGTTAAGTTTTCTACGCTGCCTGGGGTCACAGTAGTTAAAGGTATCTGTGTATTTGAGGGTTTGGGTGTGTATTTAAAATCTTGAATTCGTGTTGCTGCTTGACTAGATAGTGTTAAACATGAATGTATACCAAAGGCTGCAGTTTAATTCTAAATATAAGCATCTTTAAAGCCTTTTAAAGGTTAATTTTAGTTTATTATTGTATTTTTTCTTTCAAAATCCATATGAATTATTACATTAAATACTATGAAGTTCAGATACATGGTGTTATGAGCAAAGGTAATGAAGGAAAAGATTATGGTCACAAAGGTCAAGAACGACTTTCTTGGACAAAAGCTATTTTGTTCCTGATAGCTTATTTTCTGATATCTGAACTTTGAGGAGCAACTAATTAAGCAAGGGTATGGTAGGCAAAGCTCAGAATTTGTAGTAAATGGTAAGCCACTGTTAAGTCTTTTGATCTTTTTCTTTGATCAAAGTCTTTGATCTTTTGATCTTCTTCTAAATAGCAGGGAAAAACATAGCAAAAATTTGAGCATTGATCTGATTTACATATTTAAGTAAACACTTTGCACTGCTCTAGGGTGTTAAGAATGGGTGCAGGGAAACCCTTAAGAATTCATTACCTTCATCTGCTTGAGAAATAATAGAAATTAGTCTGAAGAGTTAGAGGTGTTGCTGGAGAGAAATCAGTGGTCATAAGAAAAAATTAGGAGATAAAGTTGGTAAAACTATGCTGATAGATAGGATACAGGGAGTAAAAAAAACAATATTAAGGATTTTATTCTGTGTGCAATCACTTACCTGATGTGAGCCTAGAGATCATTAATCTAATTTCCAATGTGTGGATTTCCAGATGGCCTTAAGACAACTAAGTGTTACATGTCAAATAAATAGAATATATGGGAATGGAGCATAGATGGGAGAAAAATATTCTAGGGCATATGTATAAATGTTTGTCAGTGAGATTACCTAGGAGATAATGGAGAATGATACAAAATAAAACAAAAAAGACTTAAGAAAATTCTTAAATTTACATATGTAGAAAAGGGATTATACTTGTTTTTCACATTTCTAGTATAAATTAGTATCAGCAGGTATAAATTACAGATAAGTTAATTTCACATAAACATAAAAGAACTTTTAAACCCTTCTGGCTCTAGGAGTAAGAAATTGCCTTTGAAGGTGGTAACTTCTTATTGATATATATGAGTTGTCTAGATCAAAGGCTAGACAACTAAAAAGTTTTAGACTTTTACAATCTATTCTACATCTGATATTGTTAATCTATTATAAAATCAAAAGGAATCAGATATTTCTAATTTTTATTTATAATTTGTTACAATGCATGCAAATTCTTTAATTATTTTAGAATAATAAAGATAATTAAAAGAATATAAAACTAAGAGACAGATCTGAGTACATCCGACATAAAGCACCATAAAAGTTTTGTGTTACTTTCGAATGCTAAATAAAGTATGAGTAATGGATACTTCATTAATCAAAAATGTGTCATTTGGACTAATTTTTGATATTCTATCATTAAAACAGACACTGACCTAATATTAACTTTGTTATATAACTATTATTATAATCATTCCAGGGGGAAGACTAAGCATAAGAAATGCTACTTCCATAATGGAAAAAAATAATAGAGATACTGCCAGGTTGCTTGTGAATAGTATCCCCGATGGGGAGTAGTGTGTTGCTGATCTCTTGTTGAGAACCACTTTTCTAGAATACCACTCCTCTAGTTTTTCCTATTACATATAAAGACACCTTTAGGATGTTACTTTCACCAAAAAAATGAGTGCTTTATGAAGCTACATTTGATGTCTCTCTTTGTAATGCCTTTAACATAGACTTTTAATATTCTATATCACACCCATCACTTTCCACCTTGAATTTAATTACTTGAACTCTTCCATTGAATAAAAATTCCATGTAAATGAGAACCTTATTAAACATTACTGTGTCCCCCCCAAAAAAAAAGAAATAAAGAATTGACAAAAGTTAGTAACTTTTTAAATCATAATCCATGGTTACAACATTAATGTTACCATACTTTTAAGAACAGGGACTTGATGTTTTCATGGATGCCAAGGTTGATCATCACACTTGGAGAAATCATTCTATGTTATACTTAAACTTTATGGAGCATTTTGTAGTATCATTAAACTAGCCTCAGATTTCATGTCCATCATAATTGTTCTCTCACAAATATATGGTATAAAGAGTGCAATAAGAATAAGTCTGTAGATCAAATGTTAAAAGGCTCTGTAGGACACACATAACCAACAGATTTGGTTTATGGTACATACCCTATAAATTATTCATGACCAGAGGAGTGCTGAATCATTTACTGCGTTTAGCAGTGAAGCTACATGAGGAATCATTGCACATTTGTGACCATAAAAGTGAATATGTGAGAACAGTGGTTTTCATATACTCGGCCTTTGCATAACCATTTTAATGTCCAAAGAATGCTAGAGATGCAAGATACAGAGGTTTCATTCCACCTTCTATGGTGTCAGATATATTGAATATGTTATTTTAGCAGAATAATATAGTTTGTTATAAGCAGCAGGAAACTTCTATTCTTAATTACTGAGTTCTACTCTGAAACACTTTAAAATCTGATTCTTTTCAATTCATTACTTTAAACAGGTGTTATTCAAATCTTGGCTACTTTTAGAGGGAACAAATAAGCAGAATCTACAACAAATGATGGGGCAGGTAGAAGGTTTTCCTTCTCTCTTTTCAGAGTTTAATGATGCCCCTGAGATTTGATACCTGAGAAGAAAGGTAGTCAAGAATTAAGAAAGCAATTACTTTAATCTTTATTTTCTAGGTTCTCTGATATTATTATGACAATATTGTATAATGAGACCAGAGTTATAAAACATTAATTAGATAACATTTTTCATATGTACTTTAATACAACATTTGCTGTGAGTGCTAATTTCAAAGTTTCTTCCAGTGCAATTATAATGGGACCCACAAACATGAGCCACATATGTAATTTTTCATAGTCATACTAAAAAAAAAGAAACAGTAAAATTATTTTAATAACTATTTTATGTCTAATTATCAAGATGTTTTACATTTTTTCCCTATAAAGATAACACTATCACTACCTGTTTCGTATTTTGTCTCAATTTTTACTAACCACACATTTCAAGGGCTCAATAGAGATATGACTAATGTCTATCATATTGCATGCAGAATTCTAGGTACTTAGACTTTACATATTTATACTTTCTAATTGTCCCAATAGATATGTGGAAATTTAGAGACAAGAGTAAGGGTATCCATTTGAAATCTACACCATATCCAACCAAAAGAGAGATAGGTTACTAGCTAAGAATACAGAACCCAGACTCATTGCTTATATATAGACTCAATAGGAGTACAATTTGGGGGATAAAACAGAATATATTCCCTTTTTTTTTTTGAGTTGGAGTCTCACTCTGTCACCCAGGCTGGAGTGCAGTGGCACACTCACGGCCAACACAGCGTCTGTCTGCTGGGCTCCAGTGACCCTTCTGCTCCAGCCTTCCAAGTTGCTGGAACTACAGGCCCGCAGTATCACACCTGGCTAATTTTTTTATTTATTGTAGAGATGAGGTCTCGTCAAGTTGCCTGGGCTAGTCTCGAACATGTGGACTCAGGAAATCCACTCACCTCGGCCTCCTAAAGTACTGGAATTACAGGCTGAGTCACCAGAATATATTCCTGGATAATGACTAACTGGGCTTTCTCAGCTCTACCAGTAAATCAGAAGCTCAAAATAAGAGCCATGACTGATAGCAAAATAAGTAAGCAGAGATCTCAATCACCCATGGAGGGTAGAGGAAGGGTAAGAATGGCAACTAAGTCCTAGAAAAATTAGAAATAAAAAGTCTCAAAAATTAGGCAAAAAATACCCTCATGGGTTAGTGAGGATTGTACCTTCATTTAATTATCTCCAATTCTCTTGAGAAACTAGAGAAAATTGATTTGTCTTTTGATATTTTATTGAAAACTCATTGCAATGAGTTAGATAAACCAGTTATAATATTGCCTGAGAATTGCAGAAAAAAATACAAAAATATTGACTTTTCCTATCTTTTAGTTTTATAAACCATTCAAATTATCTGACTTTTTAAAAGATAATTTGATATATCACATTAAGTATTGCAACTATATCCTATTAAAGTACTGTTGGCATTTTTTTTTTAACTTTTTTATCATCTCACCTTAGTGACTCTGATTATTCCCATATTGTCTATCTATGACCAGCAGCAGGAAAAAGGCAAGCCGTCAAATCAGCTATTTTCAAAACTATCAGAGTAAACCTGCTAAGAATTAACACATATTTTATCACAGGTGTAATTGGTACCTTCTCTCTTTGGAAATAAAATTTATTTCACAACATACATGTAGAGTACAATCTTATTTATATCAAGAAATATATATATACATATATATATTTAACTTTCTTGCCTACTAAATCACATTTAAAAGTCAGACATCTGGAAAAATAATTAGATATAATAAATTATTCTTAGAAAGTTCACCAAGAGTAAGAATACTGAATTTCCTGAAAGGGCTGAGTAAAACTTCAGTATAAGTACCAAATACTTACCAGAGACCCCAGATGTGTCCAGTCACCTTCTTTTTAAGAATTTCATACATAGAAAAGTGGTACAAGAATCATATACTATTCTTTTGACAATGTAGTCTCTTAAGTTTTTTGAATGTGTTTTAAAGTTCCATTAGCAGATACCAGACTATGTTCAACTCCTTTCCACAACCTGTAATCAACATACACACAAGCAAATCTACTTGGCATCTTCTCCAGAAGGTAATGTCTAGATGTAGCATGTGAAAAATATATAATGACAATTCTCCCTCCCATTTAAAAATATTGTTACCACACAATTTTCTGAGTTAAAATATGAAATTTTGAAGGCATTTAACTTTTAGTTTTTACAGAATAGTAGAAATTCTATTTTCCTTATTAAAATAGAAATGAGCTATTCAAATATGAATAATTCATTTCTATTTTAACACTTTATAAAGTTTGTGTCCTCTTAACATGTAACACATTTCCTGGTCCTTAAGGTCCTAGAACCCTTCTTCTCTATTGTTTTTCTTTTCCCTCTTCACAACTTCAAGGCCAAATCTCTACACCATTTTATGCATCTTACTGTCCTTCACAACTGTTTTATTTCTGAAATTCTAAACTCTGTTGGAAACCCTCTGTCCTTCAAATCCTCTCAATGGCACTGCCACTGAGCTTTCAAAATGCCCCTGCATATCTCTCCCACCACACCCTGACCTGCCACCTTTAAACCCTACCACCTTTAGAACTTTGAGTTTCCTTAATCAGTGATTGGCTGCCTTGGCTTTTCCATTTATTTAGCCTGGACCTGCGGATCACTCATTTCAACTGTGTTCTCATCAGATTTTCTCTTCCTTTGTACCCCTTCATGTTCCGTCACGGGAAACCTACTATTGCCAACAGGGATCAACCCGGGCATTTGATCTGTTTTGTCCTGATCTCAGCAGTCAAGGACAGCTACAGAAACATTACATAACCACGATAATCAGGTCTGTTAGAGTGATGAATGTAAAATCTTTTGTCTTACTTCAATTTTAATAATGCCTGACAGTCTTTCTTTCCTTCTAAGTAGGTACAGTTCTTTTCTGTTGTGGTTGTTCCAGGTTTACCATGCTCTTAACCCTCACCCTTAACAAATGTCTATTTCCTAACTGAGAAAAGAAAATTAACAGTGATGAAATCTTGTAGCTGCCTCTCCTAACCCTCTAACCCAGAACCTTGTCACACACAGCAATATATAGTATTTCTTCCATTCATGTAGTTTTAGAGATAAAATGCTTTTACTCCTGTTCAGTGTTAGTTCTCCAACCTAGTTCATAATCTCTCCGACTCCCACATACTTCAGAACCTTGAGTCCTCAAATTCCCCTTTCTTTTTTGGATCTGCAAATTCTCCCTTTCCGTGGAAGCTTTCTTAAAGCAGACTAAGTTGCTTACTTCTCCCTGTCATAAGTAATTCCCTCTGCAACCCTGTATTTCCCTCAAGTTAAAGTTCTATTTTCATCCTATTTACATTCATTCTTTTAAAAAGAATGATTTCCTCATCACCCACTCATCACTTTGCCAACTGTAATCTGCCTCTCTTTTGCTCAAACATTCTTTGGAATGTTGACTATCAGACCTTCTTTCTATCTGATCTGATGAGCTTTTTCCACCTCTTATCTATCTGGACATTTTTGAATCATGCACATGGGAACACCATGACATTCTTAAAACACTCTCCTATGTTCCATAAGCTGAACTCTCTTACTTCTCCCACATGACTACTCATAAATTGATTTATTGAACAAAGTAATTGATTCTTTTAATTCGCCTGTTCTTTCAATGTTGGTGAGTTGTTTCTGGCTTAGCCCTTGGCAATTTACTTCATGTTTGACATTATCTCCTTATGTACTTTCTTCTAATACTTTGGCTTCAACTAAATGCTAAAATTTCACAAATAGCTAATCTAAAGTCTTGACCAGGTGTAGTGGCTCATGCTTGTAATCTCAGCACTTTGGGAGGCCAGGGTGGGAGGATTGTTTGGAGCCAGCAGTTCCAGATCAGCCTAGGCTACATAGCAATACCTCATTTCCACAAACATTAAAAAAAAAAATTAGCTAGACGTGTTGGCATGTGCCTGTAGTCCCAGTTACTAGGGAGGCTGAGGCAGAAGGAACGCCTGAGCCCAAGAGTTCAAGGCTTCAGTGAGTCGGTGATGTGCCACTGCACTGCAACCTCTGTGACGGGGTAAGACTCCAACTCAGAAAAAAAAGTATAATACATAAATAATAATTAAGTAAAACCAGCTTTAGGAGGTGGTGATGTTGATGAGGAGGTAATGCCAATGCATTTCAGTCAAAGCCTACCAGATACATACTTGTAATTAACCAAGTTGAATTTCCTGCTTGTTCCAGTGAGGGAGAACACACATGATGATGAGATTTGGGCACCTTGGTAAAAATATGTTAGAAAGGACTCATGGGATTTAAGCTTGAGTTATGTGATTTGAAGGAGAGTTCAAGGAAGTGCGACTTGTCTCTGGATTGGGGGCTATGAGCAAACAAGCATAAATCTATCTTTGGGTACTTTTAAAAATTTAACTATTATTTTTATTTAAAGATGCAGGGTGCAATTCAGTATTGGTACATAAGTGGTCATCGTGCAGGTAAAGTTTGGGTACTCTTACACTGAGTATCCTAATAAATCTTATATAGAAGAAAGGAATTATAAACTAAAGCTAAAGCTCTACTTGGTAAAGAAGAGCAGTCCATTATATCAGCCAGGAGAGGGATGAGTTTGGTGTTTTGAGTTTTGTATAGTGACCTTGTTTTTGTCTGTGCTTACACATGGTTATGAATTGATCTTGTTTCTGTTTGTGTTTTTCATCTCACTTCATCATGGTCACAAAGTGACCTTGTCAGAGCCTGGTGTTCTATGAGACTGTTGATATTTAACAAGAGAACATGATGCCCTTAGCTGTGAAGGTCAGGCCAGCTCCTCACGATCCCAAGGGATTGCTGTTAGAGTAAGTTAGTTCCTGAGTGTGAAGGGCTGATTTTCCTTTTTCAACAGTGATGATGACAGTAATGCTAATAGCAAATAGTGCAACTGGTGCTGGTGCTTTGCCAGGTACGATTTTAAGTGACTCATGTACTTTAAATCATTTAATCCTCACAACACAATGAGGTAGGTACAGATGAGGATTTTAAGACATTGGGAGGGGAAGCAATCTATTCAAAGTGACAAAGATGGAGATTTGTAAAGACCAGATATCTCAGCTACATCTTACTCACCATCGTATATCTTTCCAGCTGCACTTGTCTCAGGGGAATTGGCCACTTATTTTGTACCACCTTCCGTGTGATTGTCTCACACAGGCACAACTCAACAGTGCAATGTCTTCTGCCCATTCTGTGTCCCTCTTGCCTCCTGCTTTAGGGTATCTCTACTGCTGCTGTGGCCTACTTGAATAACCTGAGAGAGCAGGAGAATTGAAATTTTGGAGCAAATGTTTAACTAATAGTGTCCAGAGCTGGTGCATGTTCTTTCTTTCTTCCTCTATGTGGACATTCTAAAATACAATAGCGCCTACAGCCTCTTGGAAAATTTTCCTAAAAAAGTAGAGCAATCAAATATGCTTAACTTAATCATGAATGTTTGCATTTTCTACTTCTATGAATCACTTTAATTTTCCCTCACTTCTGCTTCCCTGGTATGCAAGATTTAGTATCTAGGAGCATCCAAGATTTTGCATGAAGTTCTGCTTTTTGGGGTGCCTGGGAAATCTGGCTCAGGTGTAAAATGTCCATCTGGGTTTTTCTACTGGCCTTTCTTATTCATTAGAACATAGATGTTGAAAACTTTGGCTTCAGAATAATGTAAATCTCAGCTGGAGTCTAGACATTGACACTGTGAAGCAATGTGACATTGAATAATTTATTTAATCTTCCTTCCCCTGTCATAAAAATTGAAGACAGGAATATTTACTTCAAATGTTACTGCTTTCCTACCAAGGGTTATGACACATTTAATGTTTTCTGTGATTAGCACACTGCCTGATATATAAAACACAAATATTATTTTTCTTATCATTATTAATTTCCCACAAGACTTGTTTCATTTGTATTCTCATTTTTGTCTTTACAATAGTTTATTACCTAAATAAATAACATTTAAGGAAGTGATAAACTCTTTCATCTGCTTCAACTATTTCTCCCCCCAAATTTTTACCATGTGTTGATCCATGAATCGATATTCACTTTAACTCTGAAATTTTCTCTGCCATCCACTTTTTATTAACCTGATAGCTTCATTTTGGTAGCCTTAATCCAGGCCTTTCCAACAATTTACCATGATTTACAATAATAGATGCCAAGACAAGTGATTGTCCCACCTCCTCTCCTTGACATACTACAAGCTACCCTCTACTTTCCTGTAACACTAGTAACACTGCATTTAGTTGATTATTTACTGATTTCTCTTTTGCTCTCTGCCAGGGATTATCCAAATCTCAGTACTATTGACATTTAGATTGGGTAACTCCCTTATTGGAGGCTGTCCTTTGCATTGTAGGATATTTAGCAGCATCTCTGACCTCTGTCCACTAGAACAATAGCATGTTCCCTCAACTGTGAAAGAAAAATGTCTCTAGACATTGCCAAATATCCCCCTAAAGGGCAAAATTGACCCCCATTGACACTACTGTGCTAAACTATGAGTTCTTTATGAACAAGTGTTGTGTTTTATTGATGTAAATCTCCAACACCAAGATTCATGTTGGGAATATTACAGGTGTTCAATAAATATTTTTGAGTAGATAAATGAATGAGTTACCTCTCTAAAGCCTTACTTTTCATTCTCAGACAACCCTACATCGACTTGTTCTTCCATAGCTTTTTAAACATCATTTTGCTGTGCATGTCTGTTTCCCCAATTATATTGTATGATTTTCTTATATCCACAGCACTCACAGAGTGAATGGACTATAGTAGTTGCCCAGTAAACACTTAAACAATTATATTTTATTAATAAATTAATGTTTGGTTTTTTTTTTTTTTTGGAGTTGGAGTCTCACTCTGTCACCCAGGCTGGAGTGCAGTGGCACGCTCCCGGCCACCGCAGCCTCGATCTGCTGGGCTCCAGCGATCCTTCCGCCTCAGCCTTCCAAGTAGCTGGAACTACAGGCACGTGCTACCAGTCCGGTTAATTTTTTGATCTATTGTAGAGATGAGGTCTCACCTAGTTGCCCAGGCGGGTCTCGAACCCGCGGGCTCAGGCAGTCCACTCACCTCAGCCTCCCAAAGCGCAGGATTACAGACTAAGCCACCGAGCTGTAATTTTTTCTATGAGTGCATTCAGACCACATTTACACATTTTTTTTACGTACTAGTAATAAAAATGGTAGGCTTTCATAGCATGCAGTGCTTCCCATTTGTAGCACTTACAGCTACTATAATTAACAACTAATTGTGTACTTAATTACTTAATTGTTTCTTATCTGTCTCCATAAATTATGTAAGGGTGAAGACCATGGCTTCCTCTTTTGTTTCGCTTCCCAAGTGGCTAATACAGAACCCTATGCACAGTACATATTTAGTAAATTATAAGTCTTCGTCAAATGAATGAATAGATGAATTAAACATATTTATACTGCCTCTAAGTGAAACAGAAAACTTAGGTACTTGGAGAAGTTGGCTACATATATGTATACTCTATGAGTAATTGATTTATGTGATACAGCAAGGTTTAAACCTATGCTACATTATGCAGTTTTAGAAAGTTTCCATCTTTGTCAAATTAGTGAAAAAGTAATTTGTGCCTCTAAATCATTTTGCAAAATAGAGAACTTGAGTCTGTCATAAGTCAACACAGATGTCTGATATCCCAGCCTTGCAATCTCCCGTAGCGCAGCGTGTTCATTTTTTTTCCTAGCACTAATGAATGAGCCCACTATCTTAATTGACACACTGACCTTGAAAACTCCAGAAAATGATTTTGTCTGCCAACTTCATTATCTATGGCTTTATCATCTGAGGAAATTTGACAATAAAAAGTGAAACAATAATAATTAATCTACATACGGATATTATAAATTACACTTCTAACAAATAAAAGCAATTGTGTAATCCCTAACACTGAATATTGCAAAAACAGTTTGGTCTCAATAGTCCAAATATTTTTAAAATAGCTTTATTCTGTCATTGTCTGAAACTACTTATTAACTCATATTTTTTAATCTCAAGAAGAATATTTTATAAGCATTTCAGAGAACAGAGTATTGTTTGAAAATCTAAATTTAGTATCTTGAGAGAAATATTCTCACATCAGAGAAAACCAGCATGCTATCTTAAAGAGTATTAAAACTACAAGAAAAAAAATATCTTCTCATATACATTGCTTCCTATTTTCTGCCATGGATTCCTGTTGTTCCCAGTGGGGATCCCAATTTTAGAATATGCAATAGACATCCGTACTGTAAAGGCTAAAGCTCAAAGGTCTTCAAGAGAAGCTGAGATATGGCCTTTCATTTGACAAGAAATTGGAAGCAAAGAAATCATAATAAACAGCCTGCAATAGATGATCTCTAATGGAAGTATGCCATATTTTTTTATTAACTGACTTAGAATGTTCTGATGGAAATATTATGTCAAAACAAATTTGAAGGTGATCCTAACCACAAGCAGTTGTATTAGGCACCTGTTGACTCTTATATAGTGTGCATAACTTAATGAAAAAGGCAATCATTTCTCACAAAAGTGTATGACTATGTTCCCAATAGGGAGTGCAAATTACAAAAGTAATAAATTGTCATTTCAACTTAAAAGCTACCGATATTTATGTGGACATTTTATTTTAGCTGAGAGAGTCTCTATTATATATGCTTTCAGTCCTTTTTAGCTTCTTGCAAACACACCTATTTTTCAGTACAAAAATAAAGTATTCTTTTAAAAAAATTTCCATTGCTACTAGGACCAAATGCTAGTTCCCAAGATACTAATTTTCGGTCTTCTTTCTACCTTTCTAACCTAACTCCCAGTTGTTCCTTTGTTCTTGTTTTTGTAACTCTACGCCTACACAATAACAAACACACTGGTAGTACCTAAATATGCAGTGTTTCTTGTTGTGCTGCCCCAGCTGCCTGGAATGAAGCCCCTGTTCTTTGTCCTCCAGGAAAATTCCTTGTCTTTCAAACTTCTGTTCATGCCAATACTGTGTCCTCTCTGAAGTGTTCATTGACTCTTCCAAGCAGTTCCTCCTTCTAAGACACTGTTCTAGACCAAATTATTAAAGGTGTTAGTGGAGCCACTAACCTCAGCACTGTTCTGTAGGAAAAAATCTCCAGTTCTTGACATGCCTATTTTAGAGCAACATTGATGAACTGGAACATATTCAGGGAAGAAATAGATTTTAAAGCCATACTATCACTTCCATTTCTGTCACCATAAAGTGAGATTAATAGTATCTCAGATGGTTCTAAAACTAAACATATAAATGTTTTGTTAACTAAAAAGTGAATTTTGATAAAAACGTTTCATGCCAGTTTACCAACTTTATTCTTCCCCTATTTACTACCCTGTCTCTTGAGGGAATAGAATTCTCCTTCATGCATTCATTTCTTCTGATCATGAATAATCTTGTACTGAAATTACAATTTTCTACTGTTGATATTTTTGTTTTTATTTTTATCTCCATGATTAGGGCACAGGTTTCTTCTTTTTTTTCTTTTTGAGTTGGAGTCTCACTCTGTCTCCCAGACTGGAGTGCAGTGCAGTGGCACACTCCCGGCCACCGCAGCCTCAACCTGCTGGGCTCTGGCAATCCTCCCGCCTCAGCCTTCCAAGTGACTGGAACTACAGGCGCGCACTACCACACCCAGCTCTTTTTTTTTTTTTTTTAAATTGTAGAGACGAGGTCTCGCCAAGTTGCCCAGGTGGGTCTGGAACTCTCAGGTTCAGGCAATCCAAGCACCCCGGCCTCCCGAATTGCTGGGATTACCGGCTGAGCCACCGAGCCCAACAAAACACAAGCTTCTTAATGGTTGAAACTCATGCAGTTATTTCCATGTCCTTTAATAACATCATTAACAGAAACATAAGGCACAGTCTATAATGGATTATGAAAAAAATGAGAAGATATGGACTTTTTTCCACCGGGGAAAACATTATTATAGTCTTTCAAAGAGCTAAGGCTGTCATGGAGGAGACAATAACTTCATTCTTTGTAGCTCCAAAACTAAAGTGTGGGTTCCCAATACTGGGAAAATACTGAAAACTTTAAAATAGGAAACACAAATGATTTGTTATCCCAATATCTCAATAACCTCTGCTAACTGAAATATATAAAAGTAATTCTTACAAATGTTTAGAAAAAAAAATAAGAGATGCATAAACTAAAAACAGAAGCCTAAATTTACCTTTCTAGAAGATGTTATAGTATTTTCCAAAAGGTATTCTACATGTAAGTAAACATATATGAGCAAAAGCACGTCCTTACAACATTTTACGCTAAAGATATTCTCTCTACTTCCTGATCTAAACCTTGCTAAATATGTATTTTCAGCTTTAGTCCCTTATTGGTGTATGTTAAATTATTGAGCTTATTTGTTAATATAAACAGTTTTGTCACCAGCAGTCTTGTACATGGATACTTTTTATGTATCTTGGAGACTTTATCTAAAGATTTAATGTTGAAGGGAAACCAAATACAGGGAATTCCTCGTGGGTTAACAAATTGTTCACTGACATAACTTTTCAGAAGTTTTTCTATAAAACATTTCTGCAATGGGAGTCAGGCTAGATTAAGTGATATCTAAGATTCCTTCCATATTCCAATATATTAATTAATACACGAAACAATGCTTTTCAAATGTAGCTATATATTACAATCTGAATAACTTTTAAAAAGTTATATTGCCCAGATCTCAGCCCTGATGAATTAAATCGGAATTTCTAAGAATGGGGCTCAGCCTTCTTAGGAAGTTCCTAGGTAATTCAAATGCACAGTGTTTAGAATTATTGATATAAAGGTCAAGGCATTATTTATCAATACTTTTTTTTCAATGGCAGCAATAAAGGCATAAACGCTTTAACTAATTTCTTTTTTTCTAGCCGAGATCTAGGGATTTTGACAGTAATTTAAAGTGCAGAAAAAAAACTAAAAAGAACTTTAGGCAATACAGGGCTTTGGTAAATGCTAGTCGTTTTCTCAGCATATACTCCTTTCCTCTCTGAGCGTGCCTAATACAGAGGAGAAAAGGTCCCATATATGCCTTTTCTCATTGTTATTCATTGGTCCAAGGAAGCTGAGATGGGCATCTCAGTTTATTTAATCATTGGTTCTCTACAAGAAGGTTAGGAATCATCTCTGTGTATCAGAACTGATATGTAGCAACGTCCATCAGAAGAGATTAGTAGGCTTCTGTCAGGGTAGACGCTGCAGGGTAGAATGAAACCTGAAGCTAGGTTAAGTAATTGGGTTCTTGTTCAATAAAAGTGCTTGTTTGTGCTGTGTAATGAAAGATCTTTGGTGCAATGGATGTCTGAATCCAAATACCCTTCGGATTTTCTGATGGATAAAGAGATAAGGGTGAAAGGGATTTAATTTAGAACTATTGAAAAACTTTAAAGAGATTAGAAAAATGGTAAATGCACTTTCTTTTTAAAAATCAACATTCTTTGTTACTTATCGGAACTAGTTATTTTTTAAAAATTGTCAGTGAAACTTTTTTGTTGGTTTTGTTTTTTGTTGCTTTTTTTCTTTTTGTCTGTTTGCCATCATTCACTGACCTCTTGGACTTGGGTTATGAAGAAGATAATGGAGAAACTGTTATCTCCTAGCCCATGTACCCTAACCTAAATTTAGGAAGCGATATCACTTTTGGGTCTCACTGGAGTGTCACATCAAAGTTGTAGGCAGAGCATTGATGAATAGAACAAACTGCATGTCTTGCTTCAAGTGCTATTTTTCCCCCCATAAATTCAATACTCACTAGTGCATCTAAGCCTCTATTTTTTTAATATGAAAAAAGGACAGTAAACCAATTTGTTAAAGAACATGCTTTAAAAATATTCCTAATCCAGAAAATTCATGTGAGCAGAGTGATATAAATGTGTAGTAGTGGGTGGAATTTGGTGAAATATATTAATCTCAACAATAAAATCATTCATGTGTAGCATTGCCTCAGCCAATTTTATGATGAGATTATTTGAATATATTTACTATCGTTGGGATAAAAAATTATATTAGAGAAATGATAAATAAAAGTCTTTTCCCTCCCCTCTGCTCATATTATTGAACACCTGATTAAATCAAAGACTTTATTTGGGGAAAAAAAAGTCATGAATTCATAACTTCATGGGATGGGGTGGGAAGGAGGGCTGCAGGGGTCAGAATTCACAACTTGGAGGGAAAAAAATCCTTTGATTGAACAGTGTTTGTATTTAAACTCCCTGCAATTGTGCTGCATAGCACATTAGGTATGTTTTGATCCCTAGGGCTATTCCCATGCCTGTTGCTCTCTCAGACTCTTCACTTCACTTCTGTATGCCATACATAAAAGATGCCAAACTCTGTACAATATTTAAGATGGTTTATTCTGAGCCAAATGTGAGAAACTGTAGGCCCTGTGAGAGATCTTAGACCTGGTGATGACACCCATCCTCAGGAGGTTCTGTGAGTATATGCCCACCATGGTTGAATGGTAGCTTGTTTATATACTTTTTAGGAGAACAGAGGTTACGAGATACTAATAAATCAATACACAGGAGATTTACATAGCATCCACACAACGAAGCAAAATGTCTCCAAGCAGGGGCTTGCAGGCAATAACTAGATTCAAAGATTTCCTGACTGGCAATTAGAAGCAAGAGTTTGCTAAGGGATTTTTGAAAGCAGTAAAGTAAATGGGTGACTTGAAGAATAATAAGGGAGTCAAGTTTCTTGATATGTAGATGAAGCCTCATAGGTGGCAGACTTAAGAAAGAATAGGTAGGTTTCTCCAAAGGTGACCAGTTTCTGGGAGTTTCCAAGAGACAGCTTTACAGGATCATAAAATACTTCCATTTTCCTTCTTTATCTATTATTTGATGCTATGCCAGAGTCCAGTTGGAAAATAAATCACAGTATTTGGGAAAAGTTAATTTAAAAACAAACAAACAAACCAACAAAAAACTCTTCCCCAGATCCCTTAGTTAGGAATTTGTCAGGTAAGATAAAAGGTCAGAGCTTAGTTTTCATCTCCAACCTTGCCTTTACTGGGTGATCTACTTTTTCTTTAAAAAAATTTTTTTTTTTATTTGGGGCTTACAAACAACATATCTTTAATTACTCAAAAAAGAAGAGTTATAAAACTGACTTTGAAACCTTGAAAGTTCCAGAGAGAGACCGAACTTTTTCATACTTCATCTACCTTTGCTCTTTTCTGGGCTTCCCCATCCTTCCCTCATTTCTCTCCTCTGATTACATATAACATACTAAGACCATCTGGGGAGTCAGAGTTCTAAGAAATAGATGCTTGTTGAAATTAGCTTCTCCTTGGGGTTGTCTAGCAAGCCATGTGAAACAGCGGAGCAAGAAAGTAAGAACACTGGGTTAAAGCAAAAATTCAACTTCAAAATTTGTGTTTAAGTCTTGGGAGCTCCAGAGTACTTTGGAGACACATTTTTTCAGCAGTGGGTCAAAGGCACAACAGATGATGCACTGCAGTGCTGAGGATGGGAGTGTCTTCTGATGAAAAACATCAACACTCCAGCCTCTGGATGTCAGGTGAGAGACTGAATTAGCAATACTTTTAAAAAGTGATGAGTGCCTGCTGGTGAGTGAAGAAAAAAGAAAGAAAGAAAAAAAATCAGAAGCTGGACTTCCCATTTATCTCTAAACGAGGAAGGAGACCTTCTCCATTTTTCCTGACTAACTCTCGACTTCATTTTGGAACTGACAAGTTTAAACAAGATGAGAATCAGATTGCCTCTGCCTATCTCATTCTTTTGGCTCCAGCCGACAAGGTAATTAATGTTGCTGTAGGAGGAAGAAAAAGCTCTCTTGATGAGAACTTTTTTCCTCTGTGTCTTTCACAGGCAAATATTAAAGAGGGTAGGTGGCCTTTTTGACATGTTTCTAAGGGCGGTATTGCATAAAAATATGCATAGTTTTTAAAAGTCACTTTTTAGGTAAGCCTAAATCACTTTTGTCTTTTTATATTTTTTATGGTGCATCATAAATAGATAATTGATAATTACCATAAAAAAGAGTAGCATCCAGTGTAAAAGAAAAAAATAACATTATGCACATATTTCACACACAGTTTCTTTGGCTAGCTTTCCTTATAATCTTTAATTTTCTTTAGCTTCTTTGTTTTTTGAATATATTTCTTTGAAGGAAATTAGTAACAAGAAAGTGTTAGAGTTACACCAACAGCTATCTGGTATCTGTTATAATAAGTTCCCCTAAGTTCAGAATTTCATTTTGTCTTACTTAGACTGTCAAAATAAAATAATCTTCTAAGATCATTCCTACAAATTCTAGTAGACTTCTTATCCTCTCTCGCTTATCAGGTTTCTTGCTTGATATCTTTATATTATTTTTTCTTATTTACCCAATCAATTATGAGCACCTTATTTTGGGACTAAAGGTAACTAGACCCAATATCTGAGTATTTGATTTCCTTTTCTGAGCCCTGTATGCTTCAATTTCTAGTCTCTAATGATAAATATTAGAGTATTCAGACCTCTTCCATGATGTTCAATCAACGTGAATTGATTTTGTGTTTAGCATAATTTACTATAATTCTACTCATTTATCAAGACCCAATTTAAATGCCATTTCATCCATATCTTTTTCTTCACATACTCTTCCTATTGTTCTCCACCCACCATGAAATACCAACATAGGACACTAACATATATAGCTGCTAATTTTTTCTGTGTTTGTTTCTGTACCACTGCAAATGCACAATACCTTATATTTAGTGATATGTGTATTTGTCTCACTTATTCAAGAACCACGTAATGAAAATAAAGTATTTTTTTGCTTATATACTCGCTACTTAAATAACTCTTTGTAGATTTATTAAACCATTTAAATATTTATTGTAAAAAATACATATAAGTAGTTTATTTGTAGAGAGAATATATATAACATTTATATTTCCTTATATATTTTTAAAAGGGCCTGGTTAGGATATTACAGAAAAAAAACTCTGTTAAGAATGTAATAAATGCCTTTTATAGATAAACTTGCAGTCTGTCAAGAAGACAAACCAACGTATATTTTCAAATGCAGAAAATTTTCTTTTTTTCTTGCTTGTAATAATGAGAAACACCTTAAGCTCCAATATTTTAGGCAAAAGTGGAACAACATTATTTATCACACATTGATTTGTTGTCTCTGAACTTACAAAGGTGGTTTGGGTATTTACAGTCAGTGTAAGATGTAATATATGTTCAAGGTTGCAGATGGGACTATTAGAATAAGTCCTTTGGGAGCTCCAGAATAGGTAGCAAAGGAAACATTTCATAGAGATAATTATGGATCAAAAGAAGGATGATAGCAGAAGACATATGATGGCTTTAAACGTAAGCATTCTTCCAGTCAATATCATATCATTCTCTATAGAAATCTAAGTGAAATCAAATGCCAAAGTTTTCATTCTGTGATTGTTATTATATTTTGACATAGTCACTATTTATAATAGGACTCAGTACTTGATCTAATGGATTCTAAGTATGCTAGAGCAATACAAGCATTTGTGAATTGAAAAACTGAGGCCTAACACAGGCATATAATCACCCTTTTCCAACTTTAGTTGGGATGTAATATATTTAATGTTTATTATAAGTTTATTACAAATAAGAATTACTTTTATTGTGTTTTAACTAAAGGAATATGTAACTAATTATTTATTTAGAGTATATAGTTAAAAATTACCACAATTGTCTCAGTACATTTATTCCATGTGAAATTAAAAACAACACACATAAAATGTGGATAGAATGAAAATGTCCAATGGAATCTACTTGCATGAAATGAGGATGTCCCTTGATTCATAACAAATTGTTGCAAAAATATTATTTTATATTACTTACTTTTGATCAAAAGCTCATCTTGTTACTTTTCTTTATCTTTATTTTATTAAAATAGATTTTATTATATTATTAAAATCATATTAATGAAATAATAATAATATAACTGATGAATTCTTTGTTGAGTTAGTCTAATTAAAGCACTTAGCAAACTGTGTTTCACAAAGTAAGCTCTCAATAAATGTTTTTATTGCTGTTACCAGTATTTATTTTAATGGTTGAATGCCATAGCATGTGATTTACTTAACAGATCCTCTATTAATGAAAACTGCTACTAAAATTCAAATTAGATTTTAATTTAGTTTTCTCAATTAAATTTCTCAATTTAATTGGACTTTCTGATTCAGGTTGCTTAGTAAAAGAATTTAATGTTCTCTGTTTTTTTAAGTGATTTATAATAAATTGAGACATACTCTATATATAAACTGTACTAAAACCAAATTCATTTTTCTTTGATGATTCAGTAATCACTTTAGTGTTTCGTTACTCTAGGGTACTTTCTTTGACCCCTAGTTTCCATTGTACTATTGGAATTTATAATTATTAATAATGTATTCTTACTGCCATGTACAATAACAAAGCAAACAGATATAAGAAATAATACAAAGGGAAACCTTCTCAGTTGAAGAAAATAGCCTTCTACAGGTATTCCCTCATATATCCCATTTTTTAAAACTAGCATATTCAATTGTTGGTAATTATATAAATGTCATTGGTATTTTTTTCCTGTATTGGTTTTATTTCATGATTTGGATATTCTTGATATATATGTTTATTTCTATTTTGGGGTTTCCAGTCTTATTTTCAGCATGTCTCAATATCTTACTCTGTTCCCTCTGGTATAACAAAATACTTTAAACTGGGTAATTTACAAACAACAGAAATTTATTTCTCACAGCTCTAAAGACTGGTAAAGTGCAAGAACAAAGTTCTAGTTCTCATAATTAAGAAGAGATCATCAGATTAGGAAACATCTTATTTAATAAGACTCCCCAGTTCTTAGGCACTGTCTTTGCATCTCATGAAAAAATTTCCAATCTAAGGTAAAGCATAGTAAAAGATAAATAGCAACATAGAAAACCATAATGTGAAATGATATAACATCTATTAAATATATAACAGTAGGAGTTTAAAAATTTTGACAATTACTTTTAAGTCAGTGATCACAAAACAATATACTCTGATTCTTTGTAATTACCTTTAGCTTTGATTTCCTAGCAAGTTTTTGTTTGTAATTTGTGTTTATATTTGCATATTTACAAATTAGGAAAGGAGTTTATAACTTGTAACAGATTCTTAAAGGTGTCTGCACTTAAAAATAGAGTTAAAAATACTTTTCTAAAATATTATATTTTATAAAGAGATATTTGCATAGAAGAAAAATTATTCTCATAAAGATAAATAATACAGATAAAACCGTAACATCCTTCTTTTTATTATTCTCATGTTTGGTCAAGTGAACTTATAATCAAAAGAAAGAAGGCTCCTTCCTTCAAGCCACAAACTGGTGGGGATAAGGCATTAAACTTATAACTACTAAAAGTCGTAGCCTTATTATATTGCCTTCACAATCAATTCACTAAACAACTATTTATGTAATTAAACTTTCAGAGATTCCTGTCCTTGTTTTCCCAAGCCTGATCACTACTTGGTAAATTGGTGAATTGAGTTCTTCAACCTGCATATTAAGGAATTAACTATATTGAACCCATCCTCCTTGAAGCTGAACATCTAGTAGCCAACTAATTTACATACTACTGTACCACATTTCCTACTGATATTCAGTTCCATTCCTGCCCCCTCTATGCTATCCCCTCAGGGCTAAAAACCTAAGAACTATATTTTCCCAAATTCCTTGTCATCATTAATTCCACCAACAAGAATTACTTACATAAGATTTAGAAGGTTGCTTATTCTGACAGAACGCACGTATGTGTGGGTTTCAGCAGATAAAAATGGTTAGTCTATGATTTTGCCCAGTGAACCTCTTGCCTTGTTAATATAAACAACTATGACTATTAAAAGTCAGTTTTGGCAGAGCTAGTAAGTATCATCCTTGATGTACATTGCTACAGTGTTCTGAGTGGTCTTATAAGTCACTTAATATCCTTTATTAAATCACTTTATTTTTGAAATAACTAAAATAGCTTTGTTTTCCTAATTGACCATTGACTGGGATTCTTTATTTTTAAATGTTTAACAACAAAATTGTTGTGTGTTTCAAACTGTGGAAGGTTCACTTTATAATAATTATTGCTATATTTTTTAGTTCCACAAAAATTGTTAGTCTTTTAAACTTTCCATGAGTAATAGAAATTACAGTTTATTATTTTATTTTTAAATTTATGGTCATGTATGTATAAGCAACTTATTGTATTGATATGGTCAATCTTCTCAGACTAAACTATACCATACAAATTCTATATATACAGTTTTTTTCTCCAAATGCGTTGCTTCCTTTATTAGTCCTCTCACATCTTTAATTATTTGGAATCCAATGTAGAGTAACTAATATGGATTGGGCAATCAAACAGTAGGAAAAAAATACCAAATGAATAAAACTATAAGGATGATTTAATCCTTTTTAAAGCATATTATTAAAATGTATATATTGATGTAACATAAAAAAATCCCTATGTTCATGTTGAATAATCAACTCAATTTCACATATGTTATAGGAAACACTTTCTAATGTTACTCAAAGATAATTTTTATTTGTGTAACTCAGATGCTAGAAGCAAATAGTGGGACTTTGGACAATAAAAATCTGTTCTTTTTAAAGAATAAAACAAATATATGATAATCATCATAGCATTTGGAAAATGAGAGATGAATTAGTGGACAAACCTAGAAAAGTTCAATTTCTTTTTAACACGCTGTTCTTCAGGGAGTTGTTCATGCTTTTTATCACATAGACTCCAGTATCACAGAAGATAATATTATAGCAAAGTAGCAGTATCTGCTTCTATATCACTCCTTTCCTCAAGCTGTTATTCTCTTTTCCCCAACAATCAATGTCATTGTGACCCTACTTGACCTAAAGAATCAAGGTACTTTAGGTCAGTAATCTCTAAAATTCACTTTTAGTTCTCTTCTGGCAAATTGACTTGCTGTGACCTGTATTCTGTGAATTAGTGGTAACTAGATCCCAATTTTAATCCACTTTGCTTAGATCTCTTCAGTCTCCAGGCTCCCAACATTAGAGTCTTAAATTCACTTCTATGCATTTGTCTTGGTCAGACTCTTACCTGCTTATAGATGTTCCTGATGCTTCCCTACCTGCTGCTTATTTGCTTTCTTGTCTGCTGAAATCACCAAATGTTGCCTCCTTCAAGTAGCCCTTTTCCATATTCTGTATGTCTCTCGGGTTACTCTTTCCCCCTGTATTACATTTTTTTTTTCTTTTTCTTTTTCTTTCTTTCTTTCTTTTTTTTCTTGAGTCTCACTCTATCACCTGGACTGGAGTGCAGTGGCCGCTCCCAGTCACTGCAGCCTTGACCTGCTGGGCTCTGGAGATCCTTCCGCCTCAGCCTTCCAAGTAGCTGGAACGACAGGCGCGCACTACCACGCCCGGCTAATTTTTGATTTATTGTAGAGATGAGGTCTCGCCAAGTTGCCCAGGTGGGTTTTGAACCTGCAGGCTCAAGCAATCCACTCAACTCGGCCTCCGAAAGCGCTGGGATTACAGGCTGAGTCACAGAGCCCGGCTACATTTTCTTTATGAAGTTTATGCCAACTCTCTTACCTAGATTACTAAATCTTTTTCTATGTCCTCTCAATCTAGAACTCATGATATTTATGAATATTATCAGGACCTAATGGCATCCAACAAAATACTGACTAAAACAATCAATGGAATATAAAGGAAAAGTTTTATGTATGTTAGCTGTAGAATTTTGTGAAGGATGCATGGTCAACACTAAATATGTTTGCTTTGCATAATACAGACAGAGATAGACAAAAAAAAAGTTGAAGAAAAAGAGTGTGGTGAATGGACTTTCAGTAGAGGTTTGACAGAACCCTATAAATACTCACTATTTTGGTGTTGTAAAACCTAGAAACCAGAAAATAAATAGATAAATGAGTGTCTCTCCCTTAGAAGTGCTTTCAGTACATTTGATCAATGTGTTGGGTGAATGCCCTAAGAGCACGCCTGGCCACTGGACACAGACCTGGTTGGAAACATCTTGATAGAGTAATGTTCATCTGTGATCTACTGAGCAGTATCACCAGAATAAGGATCCCACACAGTCAAACTGCTTATTTGGAATTGATGTCAATTACATAGAAAACTAAAAAGAATGAACCAGCAGTTTTTCAAATCCAGAGACAACACTTTGATATTTGGGTCTGCCTACATACCAATACCTGCTGGGTCTACTGGCTCCTGGGTCATGAAACTGGAAATGGAAATGGGAATAGAAAGATTGGTACCAGAAATGCGATCAAACAGTTATGCAGAAGAACTCACTATTAGAGGAGTGCCTATGCACAGTGAAGCATTTCTCCTATTTTGGCAGAAAAAATAAGTCTTCTGCTCATTTTTAATAAACATTTTTGAAAAGGAAAATAATGACAACGGTCAGCTTACACAGATTTTGAAAAATAAAAGAATGTAACATTAACAGACAAACAGTTTTAATCATAGCTATTAACTAAAAGTAAGAGTTGGCCAAAAAAAGTACATGGTTTAGGAGTTGGATATTTCAAAAACAAATGTTGGAAAGTGAAGTTCAATCGAAATATAAAACTAAGAGGAAAAGGGGGCAAACTGTACTATAGAAAGTATAATCAGATAATTTATAGAAGATGAGTTTAAGAATCTCAAATTGCAGAGAAAAAAAATGATAAAAATAGTGAGAAAGAGGTTGGTAAAGGAACATTTTAATTTATAAATAATTTATATCCCTGAAGAAGAGATTGGAATATATTGAAGAAAAGCAGTGAAAAAAATAACACTAACAAAATTCTCATTAGATTAGATGTGTTGACTTAAAGCATGATGCAGGCAATAAATAGATGAATAAAACAACTCCAGCATGAGAAAATCATTGCATAGAAGTCCTGCTTATGTACATTCAAACAATTTAATCATATAATTAAATATAATTATCAATTTATGATTACCATATGGAAGATAGAATTAAGTATAAGCCCTTATGAAGTTTGATTAACATACATAAAAAAAATTATTCGTAATAGAGAAGATAGGTGATCTTTTTAAAAGGCACCAGCATGTTTTCATATTGCTGGTTATACATGCACATTGCCTTCAGAAGCAGAAAAATCAATATGAGGAGGTATGAAACAGATGTGAAAGACATTAAAATTTGAATTAGTGTCTGCATGATAGAGACAGAACACAGTGCAGGATTTAAGACAACATGTATAATTCAAAGTAGTCAGAGAAGTCATCAGAATAGACATGGGATTTAAGAGTAGGTTTCTTATACTAACTTGAGGCCATGGACTAAGTTACTTGATTTCCTTGGGCCTTATTTCCTTGTCTATGAAAAGGAAAACAATGAAAACATATTGTGTCATGGTCTATTTATGAGAACTACTTGAGAAATTGTGTGGAAAGTATGTGATACATGTTTGGCATGTGATAAGCTCATATTAAAACCCTCAACAATATCTGCTGTGGTGGTGTTATATACAAGGGCAATATTAAGGCATATATTGGCAGAGTTTGCAGTATAAGGCATCTTTTCACCGGAAGAGCAATGAACTACTGAGCATTAGTGAGAAGCGTTAATTATAGGGTATAACTATATCCTGTATTTGAACTTCAGATGTGATTTTTGTTTGACATCGTGTCTTAAAAGTGCCACTGACTGATTTTCTACAGCCTGCACAATTCTGGACAGTCTTTGACTTAGCTTTATAGAAGCATTTGATTTGCCTCATTTAAATCTGAAAAACCCAGGGTCTTCTAGGTGTGTAACATAAACTTTAATTGTTATTAAAGATGTTTTGGGAAGTAAAATACTTTAATATATAGCTTGTCATTTGATAATTTTTTTTTTTTTTTTTTTTTTGATTTGGAGTCTCACTCTGTTACCCAGACTGGAGTGCAGTGGCCGCTCCCGGCCACTGCAGCCTCGACCTGCTGGGCTCCGGCGATCCTTCTGCCTCAGCCTTCCAAGTAGCCAGAATTACAGGCATGCAG